>NC_090654.1:61595175-61895175 GCF_040937935.1 Hyperolius riggenbachi
TGGGCTGGGCAACAGTGACATCTGCAGGAGAAAGAATTGCACTGCATGACACCAAAGTAATTGATCGATGGATAGCATGCTTGTATTACATAATCCAATTCCTCTATATCCCCTTCCACATACCCTACCTCCTTTCCATTTCCCAGCCCTTATCCTTTCCAAATCCATACCAAATCCAATTTTTTTTTTAATTTTTGACTAAATGACGTGACTTACAAATTACTAATTACCTCTAATTCTACCTCACTATATATTATTTCCCTGATTAATAATCCCATTTAGCCCTGTTACAAGATTTGCATCTTTATAGGGATGTAGGGATATTAAAATCTTGTTATATTCTAATAAACAGACCTAATTGGTTGCTTCAATTGGGTGGGCATTGCGACTCATAATCCAATTTACAGACTGATGTTTCAAGATGGTTTGGCCTCCATCAGTGCAAGGCACAGACTGGATATGACTCTATATATAAGACTTTGTAAGTGTGGGGTCGAAATACAGCTAATTAAAGTAGTATGAAACTCAGCATTTCCTATTTGTTCTTGATTATTTATACCACAGAAACAAAATATAGTAGAACAGCATTCAAACAGTTAAACACAGTCCTTTGTTCTTCAGTGGAAAGCTCCTTGCTTCAGTGGAAAGCTTCTGGACAAATCCAAAGAGGTGATAACATTATCAGTTGTTTACATTCCTTTGCTACATACATTTGGTAAACATTAGCAAACTGACGAAACCGAGCCGAGGAGCTGAGCTGAGAAGTAGAAAGAGCTGAGAAGAAATGACTAGATAGATTTTAATATATAAATACAGCAGCTATGCAATAAAATGCAATGTCTGCTTTCAGAGCAGATATACTGTACTTTGGGAATTTGTAGACAGACAATATTACTTGTGCACAAAAGCAAATATGATAACTGTATTGATAATAAAAAGTAGGAAAACACATTTTATTGAATGTTATGTCAGAGTTTTATCCCACTTTAAATTATGGAGGACGAGAATCACCTACTAGGATTTTTGCAGCCTGCCAAAAGAAGGCAATCCCTGCTATAAAAAAAAGCACTGCATATCACAGTGGAGCCTTCTAAAAAGAGAAGGAATTTGCACGTATAGTTTCCACATTTACAAAGATTGACACCAATAACTCATCACCTGCATGCATCATTAGAGTAGCCAGGTGCAGCACTGGAAATCTGCCAACCTATCAATCAACAAAGCAGATGTGAGTATCTGCAATGCATTATGGCCTAAATCAGGACTCTAGGCCAATCAAGATTGAAAAACAAGCATAGTGCATGCAGAATCACTGGGATAACTGTATCTGAGCTGCAAAGCATTATGGTCTGGAGTTTGTTATGGGCAGCGTGCGTGTACTTGCTTTCAGGGAGATGCTTTGTAGCCCTCCTATCTACATGAGAGCCTTTGTCTTCTCTTTCACTGTGCCCAATTACCTGCAGCTCGAAGTAGCAGCGGTGATGTGGTGATGTCATGTATCGCCAGCCTCCACAATGCATGCTGGGTGCTGGGAGATATAGTCCAGTTATGTGATTAAACCTCCCGACCAGGAGATGTCATATCAATGGACTACATCTCCTGGCATGCAATGCGGTGGCTGGGGATGAGTGGCATGTCCACAGCTACTTCAACCTGTAGTTCTGCAGCACAGGAAACAGCAAGATGGAGGAACTCATATAGACCAGAGGTTACCCATAGGTACTGTAAGTAAATTGCATGCTGCCCCCTTCCACAGAAGCCCACACCATTTACCAACCTCCCTTTGGTTCGTTTCATATAACTGTTAAATTTGGTGCTCAGGTCCCTATAAAAATGTATATTCTTTGAAAAGAGAAAACATTAAGGGCTTGATTTACAAACGGTGCTAACTTTAGCACTGGCCCTTAGCACGTCTAAACTCAGTTGAAATGTGAGAAGTAGTGATCATGCGCAAAGTACCGCGCGCAAAGTTTTGCGCGCGCACTGCACAGAGCGCAGGGCGCTCCACGCGAAGTGCCCACTAAAGCCTATGGGACTTAGCGCGCGCATAGGACTTTGCGCGCACAAAACTTTGCGCGCGGTACTTAGCGCACGATCTGATTAAGAAAACCGGTGCTAACCTACTTAGCACCCTGGTTAGCACGCCTAAAGACTTTAGACGTGCTAAGTAGGTTAGCACCTCTTAGTAAATCAAGCCCTAAGTGTGTATGAAATTTTGTATATTTTACCTCCAGAACCCGAAGTGTGGCCACTTCTAGTTCTGGCCGGCCACTTCGGGTTCTGGCCGGCCAATGTGCGAAGTGGCCGCAGCGCAGCGGGCAATGTTAGAAATGGAATGTTTACGCCGTCTCGCTGCGGCCAAATTGATGACAACTTGCTTAATTTAATGAAATATAGCCGTCGGCAATGTAATAGATGAAGCCGCCGGCTTTCGCACTGCCTCTCTCCTCTCCCCCCCCCCCCCCCCTTCTCTCTCCTCTCCCCGCCTCCCATACAATAAGTAGCAGCCGGGGACATGCAGCCGGAGAGTCGTTCGTCGCAGCAGGGCAGCAGAGCGGGGAGGCTGCAGACATTGCTTCTGCCAGCACCCGCTCTGCAGGAACGGCTGGATTCCCCTGCCGCGACGAACGACTTTCGGGACACGCGTGTCCCCGCCAGCTGCTACTTATTGTATTTATTGTATGGGAGGCGGGGGGGGGGGGGGGAATCGAGGAGAGGAGGCAGTGCGAAAGCCGGCGGCTTCATCTATTACATTGCCGCCGGCTATATTTCATTAAATTAAGCAAGGTGTCATCAATTTGGCTGCAGCGAGACGGCGTAAACAAAACATTTCTCACATTGGCCGCTGCGGCCATTTCGCACATTGGCCGGCCAGAACCCGAAGTGGCCGGCCAGAACTAGAAGTGGCCACACTGCGGGTTCTGGCCGTAACATATATAATATATCCGGAATGTATTTACAGAGCATCACTTTTTCCACATTTTGTTAAATTCATTTTTTTCCTCAGAATTCTACACACAACACCCCATAATGACAATGTGAAAAAAGTTTACTTGAGGTTTTGGCAAATTTAATAAAAATAAAAAAGCTGAGAAATTGTATCGTATTCACAGCCTTTGCTCAATACTTTGCCAATGCACCTTTTGCAGCAATTACAGCCTCAAGTCTAGTGAATATGATGCCACAAGCTTGACCAGTTTTGCACATTCCTCTTTGCAGCATCTCTCAAGCTCCATTAGGATGGATGGGACGCGTCTGTGGTCAGCCATTTTTTTTACACCAACAGATCTCGTACAATAATCAATATGCATATATATGTCAAACGGTTTGTTGACCTTTGTTTGTTAAAGAGTTCATATAATTAGCAAGTTGAACATAGGTTGAGAAATTTGAACAGTTTCCAAAAAATAGCCAGTGTGATGGCCATGTGTCTTTCACGACACAACAAGAACAGTAGAGACCGTAAGATGAGTAGGAGGGATTAAAACAGATGTAAAAGGGAGAGAGAGAAAGGAAAGGAAGGGGAAGGGAAGGAAAGGAAAAGAAAAGCAAACACGGAAAGTACAATTAACCTGGAAAACAACATTGTATTGTATATCAATGGTTTTGGTTTCCATAGCGGATATAGGATAAATCCTATCACATACGATTATTTTGTCTCAGGGCTTCCGAGTTGATAGCAAGTGATTTATACAGTCTTAGTAACATGCATAGTAATCTTGGACCATGAGCCTATTATTATTTATCCTTGCTACTGTAATTACCATCGTAATTACCATCCATGGCCTAGAAGTTGTGAGTCGATGGCCTCACCATAGTTAGAAGAGGGATTCGTTTGATAAGGTCACATCATCTTATGCTAGGAGATTCCAGTTTATTTCAAATAGCATCTCCGGTCTATGCAATTGTGATAACATATCACTAGTTCTTAGGCTCTTTTCAAGCGATATGTTATAGTCAACTAGCAATTTCAGTTGTGGCATTGATAGGATTTCATCTGTGGCCCAATTTGACAAAAGGAGTGATCTTGCGGCACATAAAATATGCGTGGTTTGAATTTTTTTTTTTTATTGGGATTGCGTCTAGATTCATGTGGAGGAGGGCCATTTTTGGTTCCAATTTAAATTATTGATTTGATTTACAATTTTGTTAATGAAGGAGTTTATAGAAGACCAGTAGGAGTTAATTAATGGACATTCCCATAGGATGTGAACAATCGTTCCAATTTCTTGGCATCCTCTCCAGCACAAAGGGGAGTGTTCAGTAGAAAAGGTGGCTAATCTTCTAGGAGAATAGTGCCATTTGAAGAAAATTTTATATAGGGTTTCTTTATGTTGTATACATTTAGAGGTTTTGTGTAGTGCGGATGTGGCTCTTTGGAATTGGGATAAGGAGAGGTCTGTACTCAGGTCCATAGACCAAGTTTTTAGATATTTCTCTAGAGGGTTATAGGCAAAATCTTTAGTGCATTCATACCAGGTGGAGATTCTTTCTTTTATCTGAGGTGGAGGGTTGAAAAATATGGCAATTTAGGTATAAACAAGTGGGACCCAGAAAATAGGTGTTGTATTTGGTTGTACGTGAATTGATTTTGGGGTAGTAGATTAAATTCATCTTTGAGCTGTTGGAATTTTTTAAGAGTATTGTTATGAAATAGGTTATTAATAGAGGATATGTCTCTAGTTTTCCATGAGTTAGTATTAATATTGGGTATCAACAGGTTTAGAGTGGCAATCGGTAATTTAGACATGAATGAATCTTCATTTTGAGTATTTTTGATGTTTTTCATGAAGTGACTTCAAGATGTTAAAGTTGCTTGGATTGTAGGGAAGGATGTTTTTTGCGGGGACTTTGTTATCATTGATTGCGCTATTAACAGTTTAAGTGGTTTCTGAGTGATTTCTCCTTCCATTTGCACCCACAATTTGTCACTGTTGTCTTTCCACCACTCCATTGACATATTTAGAATAGAGGCATGGTAATAAGATTTAATGCAAGGTAGGCCTAGGCCTCCTTTCTTTAATGTTAGGGACAGGGTATTATACGATACTCTATGTTTCTTGTGTGGTCAGCCATTTTAAGATCTCTCCAGAGATGTTCAATTTGATTCAAGTTTGGGCTCTGGCTGGGCCACCCAAGGACAATTACAGAGTTGTCTGAAAGAGGGACACTTGGGAGCTATGGTGTTGGGGTTCTAGAACATGACAGAACAGGGACTGCGGCACTAGAGTATAAGGTGACGTTGATGTGTGGACATCCTGGAGTGAGCTGCGAGCCCCTGAGGAGAGACCAATACATTATGAGACCCTGTGATTCGGGTCACTAGTGTTGCGGTAAGCACATTTATATCCTAGATGGAGGGCACAATATATGTGCTGAAGCACGAATGGTGAAATAATTTTTATATAACCTGAAGGACTGTGCGCTGAGAATCTGGATTAAATCATTAATAATAGTTGATATTTAGTAGAGATACATTTTCTCTGGTTTCTTTGGAGAATGTTAGATCATACATAGGACAAGTGCAATGTACACTGGGCACCATCTAGTGGTAAAAGAGAAGATATGTGTTCAGCTATTCAGGATCAGGTTTGTTTTAAGAAGTCGATAATGTGTTGCAGGAGAAATGTGAAGACTAGTAAACCTAAAAATGTTTTCAAAATTATTCTTTAAAGCCTAATTAAAGGACAACCAAGGTGACATGTGACATGATAGACATGGGTATGTACGGTGCCTAGTACACAAATAACTGGGCTGTGTTCCTTTTTTCTTTCTGTCTGGGTCGGGACCAGGTCGGACTGGGTCAGACTTTAGCATACTGCAGTGATGGCTAACCTTGGCACTCCAGCTGTGGTGGAACTACAAGTCCCATGAGGCATTGTAATACTCTGACAGCTCTAAGCATAACTCGGAGAGGCAGAGGCATGATGGGATTTGTAGTTTTGTCACAGCTGGAGTGCCAAGGTTAGCCATCACTGGAATACTGTAACCCTCACTGATAAGTAATTGCAGCCATAAAACACTTTCCTGTCAGTAAATGGCTTCTGAGAGCAGAAAAAAATAACAAGGTTCATGTAAGGAATAGCGGAGATGCCGCCGCTGAGACAAGCGGCATGGTGGCTATCTCCGCGTATCAGCCTGCGGCCTCTGCATGGTTACATGCTCAAGTTGTGCCTGGTCCTTCCATTGCTCACAGGCTAAGGGCTACGCGCGCACGAGCAGAGCGACAGGACCTTCATGCAGCTAAGAGGGGAGTCAGCTGATCATGCGGTCAGCTGACTCCAGCTAGCATCCGGATTGGCTGAGTGTCTGGGGCGGCGCTGTAGAGCATGTTGAGTATATACAGAGCAGGCCTGTCAGTAGCTCGGCATCTGCTGTTGCGAATGCTATAGTGTGTTTGCGCTCAGACCCCAGTCAGATCCCAAAGTGTGCTAGAACCAGCCGGAGCTGGTAATCCACACTTAGCCAGATTCTGTTCATAGCTTTAAAGTACTATTGCTTGCTACTGTATAAGTGTTAGACTAGTTCCCAGGTGTTGAGACCAAGGACCTCACACCTAAGACTAGGAGATTGCTACTGTTTATCTGTAGACTAGATCCCAGGTGTTGAGACCAAGGACCTCACACCTAAGATTAGGATTGAGAGATATTATTGTTACCTGTTATGACCTTTGGCTTTCCTGACTACTCTCCTGTTCTCTGATTCGGTACTTCCGCTCATCTGATTTCCTGTCGCCAACATTGCCTGTACCTGGATACCGAATCAGTCTTCCGCCTTTGTACCTTATCTGTCCGTGTGTTGCCGACCTGGCTTGTCTGACCTTTCTGGCTGTCACCTAGCCCTTGGGTGATCAGCCTTTCTGTACTATCTGTGACACTTACTCTTCAGGTGTTCACTAGCTGCTAGCACTGCTCTATGGTCACCTGCTCCTCAGGAGGCCATCCTGCAGCACAGTCAGTGGTCTCTACCCTTAGAGGTCCACTGGCTGCAATACAGTCTGATTCCCTGCTCCTCAGAGAATCCTTAGCTGCAGTAGTGTCTGTATCTCCCGCTTCTCGGGAGACAACTTCTCTGATTACTGTTGCACCAAACACAATACCATATTGGGTGTCCCGTGCCTAGCTATACTAGTATTATTGGTGATTCTGCAGATCACCACATAATCAGGTATAGCATCTGTATTATTGGTGATACTGCAGATCACCAATAATCAGAATATCTGTGTTGCTGACACCAATCGTTACAGTTCAATAATTCAAAGTTTGAGCTCTGCCATGCTTCAGTGAAGGTGGCATTGAGCAGAGACAATGAAACAGTAAAAACTCAAAAACTAAATTCAAATATAAAATTGTGGAATATCTAAAACAATTAGTTTTAGGAAAAGGAGGACAGATACAATTGTTTTTCTCATGAGTTTATTTTCACTTCGGATGTCCTTGAGACAGGGAACACACTTGTCTTCTGCGCGCGTTTTTTTTGTGTACTTTTTCTGCACACCAGGTGTGTTTCGAAAACTGACAAAATGTGCAGAATCATCATGTAGAATGTATTTTTTTCTGCGTGCGAACAACATATTAAGCGTGAACTAGCCCATTGATTAACATGAGTTCTCAGTTTTTCTGTGCAGAAAATGCGTACGAAAACAGTCAAGTGTGTTCCCTGCCTTAACCACTTTGTCCTCCTTGACAAAGTTCTACGTCAAGGAGGACATGTGCACTCCCGCGGCCGATCGCACGCGTGCACGCGCGCTCCCAGCCGTAGATTCGTTACCCCAGGAATCAATGAATCGGGCCATGGTGCCCGATCACTGATTCCTCTTCCCCGAAGAAAAAGCGACAGCTTCTCCTGGAAGCTTCGCTTTTTCTGACTCCTATGTCCCTCTAAGCGTACATGTTACGCTTAGAGTGACGTCATGTAAACAAACTCAAGGTTGCCATCTTGTGGCCAAAAAGTAAAACTACATCTAAGAGTAAAAAAAAATTAAAATACACATATATTTCCCCAAATCAAATACTATTTACATCCCACCCTCCCAAAAATACCCACATAAGATGTTTAATAATAAAAAATAACAAAATTACAATAAAAAAAACACATAAATATTTACCTAAGGGTCTAAACTTATATCTAAAGATGAAATATTTCTTTTCTTTTTTTTTTATAAGCTTGTAAATAGTGATGGATGCAAAACTGAAAAAATGCTCTTTTATTTCCAAATAAAATATTGTAGCCATACACTGTGATAGGGACATAATTTAAACGGTGAAATAACCGGGACAAATGGGCAAATACAATACGTGGGTTTTAATTATGGAGGCATGTATTATTTTAAAACTATAATGGCCGAAAACTAAGAAATAATGATTTTTTTCAGTTTTTTTTCTTATTCTTACTGTTAAAATGCATTTAGAGTAAGATAGCTCTTAGCATAATGTACCACCCAAAGAAAGCCTAATTGGTGGCGGAAAAAACAAGATATAGATCAGTTCATTGTGATTAGTAGTGATAAAGTTATAGGCTAATAAATGGGAGGTGAACATTGCTCGGATGCATAAAGTGAAAATGACCGAGGGCTTAAGTGGTTAAGCAGTAGCCACCACAATCCTAATTCATGTGCCTCCCTGAAAGAGTCCCCATTATAGTGCTTCCATTACAGTGCCTCTCCTGCTTACACCAAGCTCCATGCTGACCTCTGCAGGATAGAAATGTAATAACAGGGCCGGTTCTACAACACCAGCAAAGAAGACGGCACACAGAAGGCTATTTCAAGTAATCTGTATTGAGTGCATACAGTTACAGAGTGTCAGAACACGACATGTTTCGGGCCACGCCCTTCCTCAGGTGTATAACAGGGCCGGTTCTACCATGAAGCCACTTGAATATTCAGGCGGCAACATTTATGGGGAGGGAAGGGGCAAGCGACATTAATATGCAGCAGAAACACAGTTACCTGGTCTATCACGAGTTCTCTTCATTTTTTCTACACTTTACCCCTCCTACACTGTGCAGCAGTGTCTCTCCATGGTCTCCTGGTGTATGTCATGTGACATTGGGAGCCTACATGGTGACAATGGTGGTAGGAGAGGCACAGTGCAAGAAAAGAAGAGGACCTGGCAATAAACCAGGTAATTGTGCTCTCCTGCAACTGCTACATAATGTAAGGGGGGGAATTCCGCATAGCTAATCAGCCTAGGATAAACATCACTAGGAGGGAGGGGCTACATTCAATATACAACAATATATAGATATAGGAAGTGTTTTTTATAATGCTGAAACCAGGAAAATTACTTTAAAAGTGGGTATCCTCAATAATTTCTGGCATTCTGCTATGCCACTACAGTGCCTCTTTAAGGCTTCTGTGCTCTGCTCTAGTAATGTCATGTGATCCATTGTAGGGGCCACTGCCATGCTGGACCATATAACTGCAAATATTGGATGAATGGCTATACAGTCAGTCGGGTCAGGGTTGTCTGTTGCGGGCACAATACAATGGATACATGACCATAGGAAGTAACCGCAGTGGGCAACCCATCTGTTTTGAGTTTACAGATTGTTCTGTCAAAATACAAGGCAGCAGTCCTTGCTTACTATTACCTTTTAGCAATTATTTCTATAGTCTAATATTACCCTGCTAAGTGTTACAAACTTTTTTTAACCCAATAATAATTTTATAAACGTCATTTGGGGTTTGTTAGTTCACTTGTAGCCTCCATCCTAAAGTGTTTCTACCCCTTGTTATCAAATTTAGGTCAATCATAAACCCGCGTTTCGAGACTACACAGGCTCTCTTTATCAAGGCAAAAGACTCTAAATAATTAAATCTATAATGAAACACTTGCTGGGAGGAGCCACCCAGGACATAAAAATGAATGAAAAATACTAAAATAGAGGAATAGTTTGGCCTACCTCTCTAGGCGATAGAGCCAGTCAAACCCGACTAATGGAAAAGCTCTTTATGGCACAAGCGAAGACTACACATTTCGCAGGTTGGCCCTGCTTCCTCAGATCAATAACATGTTGTGCCAAGTGGCTTGGAGGAGTAAGGAATAAGCGCCTCTATCTAGGGGAGAGGTAGGCCAACCTATGTCTATCTTTAGCATTTTTAATGCATTTTATTCAGTGGTGGTCAAAGTCAACAGTGGGCCCCCGTGCAGAATAAATGAAGGGGCCCCATGTGAGTGGCCATAATCATATCAGATTACGGCTGGATCCAAAAAATGGCAATAACATAAAAGTACATGAATCTAGGCTACATTCTGTAGACACTGTCATAGGCAAATGCAGGGGGGAATTACAGCTGCCCAGAATCCCCCCTCAGACCAGGGCCAGTGCAGTGTCTGGGGACAGGCACAAGTTGAGGCACCAGAATATCTGCAGGCATCCTGCAGCTCACAGCACGGCCCCCTTTCTTTCCCTGCTACAGTTGACTTTGGATGTAGCAGCAGCATGTGTACAGAGCATGGATCAGCAGCATGTGTAGAGAGCATGAAGCGGCAGCGTGTGTACAGAGCATGCAGCGGCAGCGTGTGTACAGAGCATGGAGCGGCAGCGTGTGTACAGAGCATGGAGCGGCAGCGTGTGTACAGAGCATGGAGCGGCAGCGTGTGTACAGAGCATGGAGCGGCAGCGTGTGTACAGAGCATGGAGCGGCAGCGTGTGTACAGAGCATGGAGCGGCAGCGTGTGTACAGAGCATGGAGCGGCAGCGTGTGTACAGAGCATGGAGCAGCAGCGTGTGTACAGAGAATAGAGCAGCAGCGTGTGTACAGAGCATAGAGCAGCAGCGTGTGTACAGAGCATGGAGCAGCAGCGTGTGTACAGAGCATGGAGCAGCAGTGTGTGTACAGAGCATGGAGCAGTAGTGTGTGTACAGAGCATGGAGCAGCAGTGTGTGTACAGAGCATGGAGCAGCAGTGTGTGTACAGAGCATGGAGCAGCAGTGTGTGTACAGAGCAAGAAGCAGCAGCGTGTGTACAGAGCATAGAGCAGCAGCGTGTGTACAGAGCATAGAGCAGCAGCGTGTGTACAGAGCATGGAGCAGCAGCGTGTGTACAGAGCATGGAGCAGCAGTGTGTGTACAGAGCATGGAACAGCAGTGTGTACAGAGCATGGAGCAGCAGTGTGTGTACAGAGCATGAAGCAGCAGTGTGTGTACAGAGCATAGAGCAGCAGCGTGTGTACAGAGCATGGAGCAGCAGCGTGTGTACAGAGCATGAAGCAGCAGTGTGTGTACAGAGCATGAAGCAGCAGTGTGTGTACAGAGCAAGGAGCAGCAGTGTGTGTACATAGCATGGTGCAGCAGTGTGTGTACATAGCATGGTGCAGCAGTGTGTGTACAGAGCATGGAGCGGCAATGTGTGTACAGAGCATGGAGCAGCAGCGAGTGTACAGAGCATAGAGCAGCAGCGTGTGTACAGAGCATGGAGCAGCAGCGTGTGTACAGAGCATGGAGCAGCAGCGTCTGTACAGAGCATGGAGCAGCATGACTCGAGGTTACCACTAAGAAGGATATTAGTGGTTGGTCATCTTCATTGCCTTATAAACAATGTCAGTTGCCTGCGTGTCATGATGCGATTTTTGCTTTAGTTGCTTCTGAGTCACACACCTGCAATAAGCATGCAGCCAGCGGACTCAGAGCAGAGTCAAATCATGCAATCTGCATGTTCATTCTGGGCCCGTGACTTATAGTATTAAAGGCAGAGCATTAGTGTGACAGCCATGCAGCTAGCATTGTTTATTAGGGAATGAATGTGGCAGCCTTCGTACTTCGCTCACTTCAGGTTCTCTTTAACAAAGCTCTTTTCACACTCCACCATTATGCAGCTGCCAGAACCCCAAGTTGCTCTTGGTCTTTTTAATGAAAATATACTCTAATGTCATCACTTCAGTCACACACTGATAGTATCACTATCAATACAATATACATTTCACAGTTCAGTGCAATCAGTGTGTTCCTAAAAATGTGCTAGAGAGATTGGGCAGTATGGTGGTGTAGTGGTTAGCACTCTCTCCTTGCAGCGCTGGGTCCCCGGTTTGTATCCCAGCCAGGTCACTATCTGCACAGAGTTTGTATGTTCTCTCCATGTCTGTGTGGGTTTCCTCCAGTCCCCCCCCCCCATCACAAAAACATACAGAAAAGTTCATTGGCTTCCCCTGAAACTGGCCCTAGACTGCAATACATACATTACACGATACATACATACAGAGCCGGAACAAGGTCCTCCAGCACCCAAGGCTGAGACACCAAAGTGCGCCCCCCCCCCATCCCTCCCACCCCAGCCATCAAACAATGATTGCTATTAGACTAAGAGGCGCCACAGGGCCCACAACCTCCCCAACACCTTAATATCTAGTTATCTGGCTTGCAGTCACTGCCATGTATCCCCTTTTCTTTTTTCTTTCTGCTTCAAACACAATTAGGAATGACAGCTGAATGAATTCTGCGCCCCCTCCTACACTGCGCCCTGAGGCTGGAGCCTCTCCATCCTATGCCTCGGCCCGGCCCTGCATACATAGACATTTGACTATGGTATGGGATTAGATTGTGAGCCCTTCTAAGGGTCAGTTAAAGCAGAACTGAAAATTACTATAAAACAAAGTGTTTCACTTACCTGGGGCTTCTGCCAGCCCTTTGCAGCCTTCCGGTCCCGCGCCGGTCCTCCACGATTCTCCGTTCTCCCGCTACTTTTGTTACCGTCGATTTGTACGTCGATGGCAACTGCGAGCCCTGAGCCACACGTCTCTTTTTCCGCGTTCCAGCCGGCAATAGTGTCCTGTGCTATTAGCTCAGGAAGCTATTGCCGGCTGGAACACAGAAAAAAATGTGTGTGACAGGACACGAAGGCGCAGTTGCTTTCGACTTAAAAATCACCAGTAACGAAAGTAGCTGGCGGCGGGAGAACGGAGGATTGTGGAGGACCGGCGCTGGACATGATGGCTGCAAAGGGCTGGCAGAAGCCTCAGGTAAGTGAAACACTTTGTTTTATAGTAATTTTCAGTTCTGCTTTAAAGAGAATCTGAAGCGAGTATAAAATTCGCTTCTTCTCTTATATTCAGCAGGGGCATGTGTGCCCCTGCTAAACCGCCGCCATCCCGTCACACAACGGGGGTCCCTTACCCCCCAAATCCCCTCCGTCCTCGCCGGGGATCTCTTCCGCATTGAGGCAGGGCTAACCGCTGCAGCCCTGCCTCACGCACGTCTGTCAGCGCGTATCTCCGCCTCTCCTCCGCCCCTCTCAGTCTTCCTACACTGAGAGGGGCGGGGGAGAGGCGGCGATGCGCTGTGAGGCAGGGCTGCAGCCGTTAGCCCTGCCTCTAGGAGCAGCAAAATCTACGACCAAGTTGGTCGTAGATTTTGCAGGGGGGGGAATTGGGGGGTAAGGGACCCCCATTGTGCGGCAGGATAGCGGCGGTTTAGCAGGGGCACACATACCCCTGCTGAATATAAGAGAAGAAGCGAGTTTTTTACTCGCTTCAGTGTCTCTTTAAAGAGACACTGAAGCGAAAAAAAAATTATGATATTATGATTTGTATGTGTAGTACAGCTAAGAAATAAAACATTAAGATCAGATACATCAGTCTAATTGTTTCCAGTACAGGAAGACTTAAACTCCAGTTGTTATTTCTATGCAAAAAAAGTCATTAAGCTCTACGACTTTCAAAGTCATGGAGAGGGCTGTTTTCTGACTTTTATTATCTCAACTGTTCCTGAACTATTTACTTTTCCTCTGCCAGAGGAGAGGTCATCAGTTCACAGACTGCTCTGAAAGAATAATTTTGAATGCTGAGTGTTGTGTAATCTGCACATATTAGAGAATGATGCAATGTTAGAAAAAAAACACTATATACCTGAAAATAAAAATATGAGAATATTTTCTTTGTTGCTAATCTTCTAGTAATTATTCATAGTACACAACCAATTCACTATATCATATTTTTTTTTCCGCTTCAGTGTCTCTTTAAGTGACAAGTCTATGTACTCTGTAGTTGTAAATGCTAAATGATAAACATGAGATGTTGATGTGGGGACAAGCCTGGAGTGAGCTGCGAGCCCCTGAGGAGAGACCAATACATTATGAGACCCTGTGATTCGGGTCACTAATGTAGCAGTAAGCACATTTATATCCCAGATAGAGGGCACAGTATATGTGCTGAAGCACGAATCGTGAAATAATTTTTATATAACCTGAAGGACTGTGCGCTGAGATTAAATCATTAATAATAGTTGATATTTAGTAGAGATACATTTTCTCTGGTTTCTTGGGAGAATGTTAGACCACACACAGGACAAGTGCAATGTGCATTGTGCACCATCTAGTGGCGAAAGATAAGATATGCGTTCAGCCATCCAGGATCAGGTTGGTTTTAGGCTGGGTTCACATATAACATATCATTCTTTTCTGGCGTTTTCTATAGGTGCGTTTGCGTTTTTGTATACATTTTTTTTGGGTGCGATTGCGTTTTTTTCAGCAGATGCATTTTTCATGCGTATTGCTTGCGTTTGTACAGCATATGCGTTTTCTGTGCATTTTTTTTATTAAATATATGCAAATCATTAGGAAGACAACAGGAAGCGGAAAAGCATCAGAGAAAATGCATGAAAAACGCAATACATATGCCTTACCATAGACTTTCATTATGTGCGTTTTGGCAGCCAGCCTGCATATTATGCAACACTACCAGCGTCTGCAGAACGCTTACTGTAAATCGCAGATGGAACATTGCTTCATAAAACGCGCATTTCCCGCTCCACAAGCTTTTCTCCCATGTGTGCACCCCGCCTAAAGTGGTTGATAATGTGTTGCAGGAGAAATGTGTAGACTGGTAAACTTAAAAATGTTTTCAAAATGATTCCTTAAAGAGGAACTCCAGTGAAAATAATGTAATAAAAAGTGCTTCATTTTTACAATAATTATGTATAAATGATTTAGTCAGTGTTTGCCCATTGTACAATACTTTTAAATTCCTGATTTACATTCTGACATTTATCACATGGTGACATCTTTACTGCTGGCAGGTGATGTAGCTGCTGCTTGCTTTTTTTTGGCAGTTGGAAACAGCTGTAAACAGCTATTTTCCACAATGCAACAAGGTTCACAGACAGGAAACTGCCAGGAGTACCAAGGTCCTCAGAGTTTCTTGTGGGAGGGGTTTCACCACAATATCAGCCATACAGAGCCCACTGATGATCCGTTTGTCAAAAGGAATAGATTTCTCATGTAAAAGGGGGTATCAGATACAGATTGGGATGAAGTTCAATTCTTAGGCACGGTTTCTCTTTAACCTCCTTAGCGGTAACCCCCCGAGCTGAGCACGGGGTAAGCCGCCGCAGAGGATTTTTCAGCCCCTGGTGTGCCGATTTGCACACTTTTTGCTTTGTTATACGCAGCTAGCACTTTGCTAGCTGTGTGTACAAGCCGATCACCGCCGCTCCGCGCTACCCGCTGCGTTAGAGGGCCCCCCGACCCCTTGCGCAGCCTGGCCAATCACTGCCAGGCTGCACTAAGAGGTGGATCGGGACTCCCCCAGACGCCATGATGTGGTTGACGTCATCCCAATCGTCAACATGGCGATGGGGAAGCCAAACAGGAAATCCGTTCTGAACGGGATTTCCTGTTTGCTCTGATCGCCTGAGGCGATCGGAAGGGGTGGGGGTATGCCGCTGCACAGCGGCTATCATGTAGCTAGCGCTAGGCTAGCTACGTGATTTTAAAAACTAAAAATTGAAAAAAAGTGCTGCGCCGCCACCCTGGCGGTTTTAATAGACCGCCAGGGAGGTAAAAGCCTAACTAAGCAGTAGACACCATAATCATAATTCCATGTGCCTCCCTGAAAGAGTGCCCATTATAGTGCTCCCATTACAGTGTCTCTCCTGCTTACATTGAGCTCCATGCTGATCTCTACAGGAATAGAAATTTACTGACAGGGCCGGTCATACCATGAAGCCACTTGAATCATTATATTCAGATGGTAACATTTGGGGGGGAGGGAGGGGGGGAGCTGACAGTGACATTTATATGTAGAGCAGCCTTGGCAGGAACACAATTACGCGGTCTATCACGTGTTCTCTTCTTTTCTACACTTTACCCCTCCTACACTGTGCAGCAGCATCTCTCCATAGTCTCCTAGTGTATGTCATGTGACAATGCCGCACGGTGGTAGGAGAGACACAGTGCAAGAGAGGAGGACCTGGCAATAAACCAGGTAATTGTGCTCCCCTGCAACTGCTCTACATAATGTAAGGGGGGTGGTGGGGGTACATACTGGCTGCACTCCTTGTTTAGGGAGGGGCTTATTGGAGGGATAATTTTGTTAAGAAGGATTATATTGTAGAGATGCGAAGTTCGGATCTTTTCAATGATCCAGATGATTCGAATCGGATCAGTGAAAAGATCCGGATCTTTGATCCGAATCTAGGATCATTTTACAAGGGAAGCATTCGGGGGTGAAATGACTAGCAGGACAGGAGAAGGGGAGGGAGTGGACACACAGAGAAGGGGAGAAGATGAACAGAGGGCAGGGAGTGGACAGAGAAGGGAGGAGGGATGAGCAGAGAGCAGAAATGTTTATTTGCACACAATACCCACATGCTGCAATCATATGCTTTACATATATTTCACCTATATGTTCATCTGTATACTCTGAATGCAAACGTCGCACAGTGAAAGAAAGCATTCCCCAAAGCATTCCCAGAAGTGCAGCTGTTTAGAGCAGTGCAGGAGGATCATATTGCACAGCAATCACAGTGCCTGCAAAGTTACTGAGCTGTGCTGAGCTGAGCCAAAAGCTTCCAATTTGTTCACTGTGCAGCACTACGGAACAGACAGCCTGTAATGAGCAGCACATTATAGCCAGTATGTGTGCTCTACACATATCTGGCAGTGGCACCCATGTCCCCTCTCTCTCATCTACCTGTCCCTGAAAGCTCCCCTCCAACAGAGTGATCCATCTCTGCTCTGCTTCCAGGACCCCGCTGCCCGCTGAGAGGGGGCGTGTCACTCCTGGCCCCGCCCCTTTTGCGATCCGAATCACTCATTTTGATGATTCGGATGATTCGACTCACAAAAGAGATTCGGATCAAAGATCCGAATCGTTCATGATCCGGAAAACACTAATATATTGGCACTAGATGACTAGGCAGACTGCTGAAGGATTTGTGGTGCTATGGCCGTGCCTCCAGACAGTCCAGCATTACTTATGTAGCAAAGAGCAAAAAAAGATTTCGGGCACTGGCCAAATCCAAAAGGAAAGACACGTTTATTTCATCTTTAGCTAAACAGATAAAAGTTGCATAATGTGTAGCCTGACAGGCTGTTTCACAGGTTACCATGCTTATTAGAGGCAAAAACAGTATTGCAAAAAAAGATACAATATATTGAGTTTGCCTCTGAAGAAGCAGGGTAACCTGCTAACCTAACATATAAAGGAAATCTCCATATAACAAAAAGTAAATAAAGAACCCTCATGCTGATTATCTGTTGAGTGCTTTTACCACCCATCGCCTAGATACAGAAGTCTCATCAGACAAATCATTATGTTCAGACGGAAGGTTTAAAATAAAACTATGATGGCAGTGCCAATTAGAAAGGCAATAAGTTGGGTACCTTTTATCAAAAGTAGTTTGCTGAATAGATCCAGGACTGGATTTCTAGAAAGGCCTTACAGGTCCTGGCCTAGGGATGCTGATGCCCATGGGAGTGGCTTGACAAGGAAAAGCAACTGCTGTACGTAGAAGAGAAGGCAGGAGATGGAAAGGGGAGACTGAAATGAAGAGCAACTCGTACATAAGGGGAATGGGTACCCCAGGGAACTATACATGATGAAGGGGGGCTGCTGTACCTTGAGGTTACATTTGTACGAGGGAGCTGCACATGGAAAGGGAATGCGGCTGCTTCATATGGGAAGGGGTGCCACAATAAAGTTGGCCTTTCAGTTATATTTTATTTTTATTTTATTTTATTTATTTATTTATTTTTTGGGGGGGGGGTATTCAAATTATATATACAGGCAGTCCCCCACTTACAAACAACTCAAGTAACAGTGGTTCATACATACAAACAAAGTTGACTTCAAGTACAAAATATACAGTACTGTTTATGTTGTTCAATATTCTTGTTGTTACTTCTAACAGTATTGTATAAACTGTTATAAGTAGTTTAACCATTTCCCCTCCCCCGGGATGAGTAACTACAACCCTGCAAAATGCCATAACTCTGTGCAGGGACGTAGGTACTACGTCCCTCCCGCCACGCCCCCCGCTTGCCCCCCCCCCGCGCTCGGTACCGCCGCTCATTACCGCCGATCGCCCGTCGCTAGATCAATGAATGGGAAAACAAATCCCATTCATTGATCTAATTCCCCGTGTCAATGGCTGCAGCTATATACAGACGGATCTGCCATTCATTCATTCCGTATGCGTAGTGCTTCCGTTTCCGTACAAACAGTACGGAGCTGAAGACACTACTGAGGACATCTTGTGGCCAAATTGTAATATTACATCCCCCCTTTTTTTTCAGTTTATTATCCCTAGTTACCTTTTTATTATTATTATTATTATTAACCCCTGAGCTCCCACACTTCCTTAAAGTTACCATTTTTGTATTTATTTATTTCTTTTTAATTAAAAAAAATGACAAATAAAAAAAAATAATACATAAATAGTTACCTTAGGGACTGAACTTTTTTAATATGTATAGTTACATAGTTACATAGTTACTGTATATTCCTGCGTATAAGACTACTTTTTAACCCTTGAAAATCTTCTGAAAAGTTGGGGGTCGTCTTATACGCCGGGTATCATTGATGCTGGGTGATATGCCCTATCTTGTTACCGTCTCTCAGATTTTGCTGCTGAGGAGTGTAGTGAAGTGGTGCAGGCGCACATGAGCGAGATCTGAGAGGCAGAGAAGGAGGTAATTAGGATACAAGGGTGGGCCAGAAGGGTGAAAGAGGCGTATTTTATGGGCACAGCGCAATCTATTCTTCCATACCGCTCTGATAAACAGGGAGAGCTGACCAATCCACTTAGGGAGAGGGAGAGTTGACCAATCCAACCAGTCCAATTGACTATATACTGTTATATACTGGGTACCACATACAGTACAGAACCAGTATATGATTTTTTTTTTTTTATTTGGTGTACGTTGGAAGAGGGGTAGTCTTATATGATGAGTATATCCCAAACTCAATATTTTAACTGAAAAAGTTGGGGGGGTCGTCTTATACGCCCAGTCGTCTTAAACGCCAGAATATACGGTACATAGTTATTTTGGTTGAAAAAAGACATACGTCCATGGAGTTCAACCAGTACAAAGTACAACTCCAGCCTGCTCCCTCACATATCCCTGTTGATCCAGAGGAAGGCGAAAAAACCCCTACAAGGCATGGTTCAATTAGCCCCAAAAGGGAAAAATTCCTTCCCGACTCCAGATGGCAATCAGATAAAATCCCTGGATCAACATCATTAGGCATAACCTAGTAATTGTAGCCATGGATGTCTTTCAACGCAAGGAAAGCATCTAAGCCCCCTTTAAATGCAGGTATAGAGTTTGCCATAACGACTTCCTGTGGCAATGCATTCCACATCTTAATCACTCTTACTGTAAAGAACCCTTTCCTAAATAAATGGCTAAAACGTTTTTCCTTTATGCGCAGATCATGTCCTCTAGTCCTTTGAGAAGGCCTAGGGACAAAAAGCTCATCCGCCAAGCTATTATATTGCCCTCTGATGTATTTATACATGTTAATTAGATCCCCTCTAAGGCGTCTTTTCTCTAGACTAAATAAACCCAGTTTATCTAACCTTTCTTGGTAAGCGAGACCTTCCATCCCACATATCAATTTTGTTGCTCGTCTCTGCACCTGCTCTAAAACTGCAATTTTTTTTTGTAATGTGGTGCCCAGAACTGATTTCCATATTCCAGATGTGGCCTTACTAGAGTGTTAAACAGGGGCAATATTATGCTAGCATCTCGAGTTTTTATTTCCCTTTTAATGCATCCCAAAATTTTGTTAGCTTTAGCTGCAGCTGCTTGGCATTGAGTACGATTATTTAACTTGTTGTCGATGAGTACTCCTAAGTCCTTCTCCAAGTTTGATGTCCCCAACTGTATCCCATTTATTTTGTATGGTGCTAGACCATTGGTACGACCAAAATGCATGACTTTACATTTGTCAACATTGAATTTCATCTGCTATGTATGTGCCCATATAGCCATCCTATCCAGATCCTGTTGCAATATGACACTATCTTCCTGAGAGTTGATGATTCTGCACAATTTTGTATCATCTGCAAAAATAGCAACATTGCTCACTACTGCATCTACTAGGTCATTAATAAATAAATTGAAGTGCACTGGACCCAGCACAGATCCCTGTGGGACCCCACTGCTAACAGTCACCCATTTTGAGTATGATCCATTGACCACAACTCTTTGTTTTCTGTCCATTAGCCAGTTCCTTATCCATGCACACAAACTCTTCCCCAGTCCTTGCATCCTCAACTTTTGCACCAGACTTCTGTGGGAAACAGTGTCGAAGGCCTTTGCAAAGTCCAAGTATATCACATCTACAGCATTCCCAATATCCATATTAGCATTCACTACCTCATAAAAACTGTAGTATACAAAAACTGTATACTACAATTACTTTATAAATTATGGGCCTGTAATTGGGGATAGACGCAAAACTTAAAAAATGCACCTTTATTTCCAAATGAAATATTGGCGCCATACATTGTACTAGGGAAAAGGTTTAAACGTTGCAATAACCGATACAAACGGGAAAATAAAATGTGTGGGTTTTAATTACGGTAGCATGTTTTATTTTGAAAATTTAATGGCTGAAAACTGAGAAATAATGTTTTTGTTTCAATTTTTTTCTTATTCTTCTTATTAAAACTGAGTTAGAAGAAAATAATTTTTAGCAAAAAATAGCTGTACATTTGTAATACCCATCACTGCATATACCTACCTGTTGTTCAGTGCACCCACCTACCCACGTGAGCGCACGCAGTGTGATATTTAATACCACCAGTCTCTGTACCTGTTCACGGTACAAATGTGTGAAAGGCAGCTGCACATTTGTAATACCCATCACTGCATATTAGTACGTAGCAAAGAAATTAACAGTGCTACTCAAAAACAGATAAGTGCCTACCTGCAAGAGAGTGCAAGCCCCACTTGTGGGATAAATTACACACCCAGCATACACATAACCTGTCTACCACTGGAGGATGTTGGTTTCCTGTAACAGCTTGCATGCAACTTGTTAAGTACTCGTCCCTCCCACTGCAGAGAAGTCATCCCCCTATGGGAGGGGACCTAACACTAACTAAATCCTAACCTATGCATATGCATTGCCTGGGTGCGCTTCCAAGTAAAATCGAAAATTGCGCAAAAGGTGGATCAGCGCATCACCAGGCTGCCTCCGAATGGCCAGCAATCAGAGGTGCGCTGAGCCCCCCCAGAAACTGCAAACGCACCTTGAACCCAAACAGAAGCTCTGCATATACACCAAAAGCAAGGCTGCTAAGTGGGAGCAGCTGACCAAAAATGAATTAAATTAGTACATAGCAAAGAAATGAACAGCGCTACTTAAAAACAGATAAGTGCCTACCTGCAAGAGAGTGCAAGCCCCACTTGTGGGATAAAATACACACCCAGCATACACATAACCTGTCTACCACTGGAGGATGTTGGTTTCCTGTAACAGCTTACATGCAACTTGTTAAGTACTCATCCCTCCCACTGCGGAGAAGTCTTCCCCCTATGGGAGGGGACCTAACACTAACTACATCCTAACCTATGCATATGCATTGCCTGGGTGCGCTTCCAAGTAAAATAGAAAATTGAAGCGCACCCAGGCAATGCATATGCATAGGTTAGGGTGTAGTTAGTGTTAGGTCCCCTCCCTCAGGGGGATGACTTCTCCGCAGTGGGAGGGACGAGTACTTAACAAGTTGCATGCAAGCTGTTACAGGAAACCAACATCCTCCAGTGGTAGACAGGTTATGTGTATGCTGGGTGTGTATTTTATCCCACAAGTGGGGCTTGCACTCTCTTGCAGGTAGGCACTTATCTGTTTTTAAGTAGCGCTGTTCATTTCTTTGCTATGTACTAATTTAATTCATTTTTGGTCAGCTGCTCCCACTTAGCAGCCTTGCTTTTGGTGTATATGCAGAGCTTCTGTTTGAGTTCAAGGTGCGTTTGCAGCTTCTGGGGGGGCTCAGCGCACCTCTGATTGTAGGCCATTCGGAGGCGGCCTGGTGATGCCATCACTGCATATACCTACCTACCTGTTGTTCAGTGCACCCACCTACCTATGTGAGCGCACGCAGTGTGATACACCACTCCGTGCATACCTGTTAACTGCATCTGTGTGACTGCACATTGTATTAGTCAAGTCAGTGCATACCTTTCACTTCATCCCCCCGATATGGACAAAACAGGTAGAGGCAGACCCAGAGGAAGGCGACCCGGCAGGTCAGTTCGAGGTCATGCTGATATGATTTCGTGTGGCCCTGGACCAAAGTACAGTGCTCAGAAGAAGGCACATCCCATCAACTTCCAAGATTGTCAGGACGTGGTTGACTATTTAACACAGAACACCTCATCTTCCGCAGCCACCAGCACTACTCCAAGTACCACATCTGCTACATTTGACACTTCGCAGGAGTTATTTGGTGGGGAATAAACTGATTCACAGCAACTACTGTTACAACAAGATGAAGGCGCTAAGCAAGTTACACCACCTCATATGTCTGAGTTAGGCGACACTAATTCAGTGTGAGGAGGAGGATGATGAAGTACCTGCTGTTGGTGCAGTTTATGAGGTGTCTGAGGCAAGTGTAGCTGGGCAGGATGATTATGAGGATGACGATGATACGGATGTCACGTGGGATCCTAAGAGACCAGATGACCAAGGGGACAGTTCAGAGGGGGAGTCAGAGAGCAGGAGACGAGTTCCTGAAAGAAGCAGGGGGAGCACGTCGACAGAAACAGCTGGTGGCAGTGTCCGGCGCCATGTGTCGCCACCTATGGACCGCCAGCCAACATGCCCTTCAATGTCAGCTGCTGATGCCACCATAGTGCCATCACCCCAGGGGGGCTCAGCGGTTTGGAAATTTTTTATTGTGTGTGCCTCAGATCAGAGCAATGCCATCTGTTCTCTCTGCCTCCAAAAATTGAGCCGTGGAAAGGCCAACACCCACGTAGGGACAACTGCCTTATGAAGGCACATGCGGAATAGGCACAAACTGCAATGGGAAGAGCACCTGAGCAAAAGCAGCACACAAAAGAAAAGCCACCCTCCTTCTCCTCTTCCTCTTTTAGGTGCAGCATCTTCAGCCTCTTTCTCCCTTGCACCTTCACAATCACAACCACCCTCCACTCCGCCTCTCACCTTGAGAGGTTCCTGCTTCTCTGCCCACAGCAGCAGTTAGGTGTCCGTGAGGGAAATCTTTCTGCGGAAGAAGCCAATTTCTGCCAGACACCTCCTTGCCCGGTGTCCGACAGCTCGCCAGCTGTGACCATACCAGCTGGTTACCAGGGGTTAATACCTAAGATGGCGCTGCACCGGTAGCCACGGCCACAGGGCTCCGGGAATATTCTTTAACTTCTCTCCTTCTCCTCTAACTATGTTGCACCTGAATCCCCCCTTACCTACCGGGGAGGATGTGGAGGCACAGGAGAGCCTGTCCACAGTGCTCAATCATCAGCCACGGGACGGCGGCAGCCTGCCAGCTGATCGGGCGGCCAGGTGATCAGGGCCCACGTGCTCTGATCCGCGCTCCACCACCGCTGCCCAGACTGCTCTTCGCTGCTCAGGGGGAACTGTGTGACCTGCCGCCGCTGAAGATCGGTTTCTCCCTGGTCTCCGACATCGCACGGCCCATGACCTGTAGCCATCGGTCCGTGTTATGATCGCTTCTGCAGCGTTTACTGCTGACTGCAGTGGTATTGCAAACCAAGCAGTTCTAATGTCATTACATGCATTTGCTTGCATAGTTTGGTTTGCACTTAAACTAGTTGCTGATTCCATCTGCAGTCGCTCTGAAGTTAATGACAGTTTAATATGCTTTTGTGTAAACAAACATTGTCTGCTGCAGTGGAGGGGCGGTCCCTTTCCTGCAGGCTGCATATCATTGTCTGCCTTTTCCTGCTATCAGCCTGTGATTAATTACCATTCACTTGTGTGGGAATCTGCAGGTCTGCTCCCATTGGATGACCTCAGTATAAAGAACTGCTTCCTGCAATGCCTCATGGGCTACCATAGTCTCAGATTCTATCTGTTACTCTGCTCTTGCCCCACCTCTTTCCTGGTCCGTGTGGACTGCGCTGACTCCTGCGAAGGGGTCAGCGAGTCCTCCTAGTTCTGCTCTTGTTCTAGAAGTTGTTACTTGCTTGTCTTGTGTCATATATTGGTTCATCGCCAATATATACGCATACTTGCGCATTTTGTTATTTTCCTTGTATTCGTGTTACGTTGATACATCAGTGTCGCTGATATATACGTACACGAACTGTTTATATCCTGTGTTCCGTTAGTCAGCGTTCCAGCACGCTGAGCTAGTTATCCTGTTCCTGGTCCTGTTTGTGGATTGCGTTCATCTCTGCGAAGAGATAGCGAATCCTTCTGAGTCCTGTTCCCTGTATTACTCCAGTCTTAGTCAGAGTTCCTGCTTATGTCATATATCGGTTCATTGCCGATATATACATATGTTAGTCAGACGTTACGAATAGTTTCATTGATAGCTGTAATTGTAATACGCTAGGAAATCATACTTATTGTATATTTATCTGTGTTACGTTCATCTATCTTGATCCTGCTATTTTCTGACTATCCTGTCCTGTCTTTGTGAGGCACGCCATCGCCGCAACGCATTGGCTGCCTCATTCCAGTCTGTCTGGTTTTGGACGCTTGCTGTCGCTAAGTAGCCGCTAGCTAGCAAGCGTTCATTCTGTCTACTTGTTCTGATCTCCTCAGTCCTGGTTTATGCGCTCAGCGCTACTTTGCGCTGAGACGTTATTACGAAAGTGTTGTTTGTGGCTGTTCGGATCTGCACAGGCTCTGTGCACCACAATCTCCTATTGGAGTCAGTCCTCTCCTCCACTAAACTGGGGATATCCTGATCCCTTGTGCTGGTGTGTGTACCTCCTTCACGTCAGCTTATGTGTTGTATGCTGACGGTGGAGATTACACCTCCAAGCGTGACATTATGGTAGCCCCATTACCAATTCCCATTGTGGGGGGGGTGGTTTCCAGCAAAAATTACACTGTTTGTTATGGTTCCTGTTCCTTTAAGAAATTTGAAAAACTCAATTCTGAAACAGAAAATGAGTTTTTTTCTGAATGTACCAGGTTCCTGGCCAATCCCGAGCTCCAGGCTACTCCTGTTTCAACGTGGGCCCCCCAGCTAGTTTATGTTTTATTTAAGGGAAGATTGTTTCAGTGGGCCTACGATGTCTTGGATCATACCAATTTAAAAGAGAGACCACTGGAATTTCTAGCGTTTGTGATCCATAACTGGCTGCGCAAAACCGATTTGCCTAGCCCTTTTGATAAGCTCCTGGCAGCTTGTCAATCAGCTGCTCCTTCTACTGCCTACAAAAATAATCAGCAAGCAGATAATTGTTCTGATAACTTTTCTTCTGCTAAGGCAGTAGGGTCTAAAGCCAAACGTAAACGCTCTAAAAGAAAAGCGTTACAATCAGCGGAGTCGTTGCCCTTGGCGACTGCGCATCAGATCTGTAATGAGACTCCGCCAGTAGCAGATAATGAAATTCAGTCACCATTCAGGGGAGTCAAATGGACCTATGAAACTACTAATGAACTTTCATTGCTAGCCAGGGAAAATAAAAGTTCTTGTTTAAATGAATTATCTGAATATGATTATGAAGATATATTACAGAGTATTGAACAGATCAATTTATTCGTGCAGCAAGGGAAATTTGCATACACTACAGTTCAACACTTGCTACAGGTAGTGGAGATCCTTAGGAATAAGAAATCGGCCAATCACCTGCTAAATAACCCAATGTATGTTTCTGCCACTAACACATTTGCAAACTATGATCAGCCGGAATGCTCAGCTGTTAAATATGCATGGGATCCTCCATTTGAGAAAGGAGAGATGGAAGCCCTGGTCTATGAATGGAAGAAAGATGCAAGTTCATTTTGTCAGTTTTACAGTGCAAAAAGTGAATTAGTATTGAATGCATGCATTAAGTCTGCCTATAACCTAATAAAAACTGGTGTGTGTGGGTATGACTTTGTGGCTCCATTGATCGATGTGTGGAGAATGATTTTGGACGATTTTTATGCGATTCAATCAGTTGATACCAGGGAAGACACACTGTCAAGTGGAGATTGTTCCACTTCCTCAGTTCCTGAGGACTCGCCTGCTTCAGCACCTTTGGCTGATTCAGCGAGTGATTCAGAGCTCCTTTTGTGTGAAATTGAAGTTCCTGTAATTCCACCCTGTACCATGGATAACTCAGTGTTACTTCCCAGTAAGACAGAAATTACTGATACTTCCTTAATCTTGCCCTGCACAAATTTCTCAGCAGAGGACCCAGAGGTCCTGCTGACTTCTGAGTCCAGCCTAGCCAGTACTCATGAGTCTTTGTTCAGTGAAACAGACACCAGAAAAATCTTGCCTGTCTCTGCAAACACTTCTGCAGAAATTACCTGTGTTAATAAAGTTCAACTCCTGTCTGATCCAGCACATGCCAATAGATGCACTACATCAGTTTCTGAGTCCCAGCAATCCTGTCCAGAAACCTCAGAACCCCAGCATCTGAATTTTCCAATTTCACAATTGAATGGTGATTTAGATGCGCAAACATTGTGTTTTGATCTTCCTGTTTCTACACCTCACTCTAGTTTCATGAATAACTCAGAGCGTCTGCTATGTGAGTCCGAAATCGCAGAATTATTACCGTGTTCAGAAAATGTTCCAGTGAACTTGCCCTGTACCATGAATTGTGCAGTAGATCTCTCCAATGAAACTCAGGTCACAGAATCATTATGCTGTCCAGCAGGTGCTTCCATGGTTTTGCCCTGCAGTGTGGACTGTTCGGTGATCCTGTCCAGTGAAGCTGTGGTCACAGAGTCTTATGCTTCACCCAGTACTTTGGATACTTCAAACCCTCTAGCAGAGCAGTCTGAGGCACTGCTTACCTCAGTTGGTGTTGCAGTAATATTCACTTGTCTAGCAGCTGTTTTGGAATTACAGTCTGCTCTAATAAAACTTGATGAATTTCTGCCCAGCGAAGCAGAAGCCATTGAAATATTGTCCTCGTCAGCAAGTGTCTTAGATACCTTGCCCTGTACACAGTCTGATTTAACCAATGTTGTTGAGTCCCTCTCCAGTGTTGTAACAGCCGAGGAACTCCAGCCCTGTCCTCTGAATGTTTCAAAAGTCTTGCCCTGTAACATGGATAATTCTGACTCGCTGGAAAAAATAATAGAAATCTCAGAATTTCAGTCCGGGTTAATGAGTGTTTCTGAGACCCAGCCCTGTATCCTGGAAAATTCTGGTTTTCTGCCCGGTGTGGCAGTAGTTCCAGAGTCCCCTTCCTGTCCAGTGAGTTTCTCAGTTTTGCCTAGTTCAGTGGGGATTGCTGCAATATTGACTTGTTTTGCAGCCCTTCATGAGCTCCAGTCCAGTGTATTTGATGAGTCTCTGTCTAGTCCAGAAGAAGCTATGGGAACCCTGTCTAGTTCAGTGCATACATCAGAAGATTTGCCCTGTCTTGTAAATGCCCCTGAACATGATTTGTTAATAACCCTGCTGGAATCAGCGACATCTAAGTCTGATCCTGCAGTTTTTAGTGAGAATCCAGTAACTGTGAAGTCTAGTCATGATGAATTTTTTGTGCCCAGTTCTGGTTTCGGTCCTGTCTTGACTGACTTTGAGGTTCGCAGTTCCTTGACATGCCCAGAGGTTTCTCTTGTGCCGGTGTGCCCAGATGTGCTTCGTATGCCAGAGTGCCCAGATGTGTCTGTGTTAGCGTGCTCACGTGCTTCCCTAGTGGAGACATGTTCTGATGTTGCCGGTTGGCCTGCATGCCCGGAGATGGTTCTGGTCCCTAAAAGCCCTGATCTTGATGTTTGTCCTTGTGACCCTGACTCTGGAGTTGCCCTGGGTTCCATAGGGGTTCTTGATAGTTCTCCATGTGAGCCTAAGGGGCGTTCTGACCTGTGGGGATCTCTTTGGAGCTTCCAAGTGTTCTGGGAGATCTCTGAGGAAACTTGTCCTGGTACCTTGGACTGGTTCAACAGTGGGTTTTGTGTTGGTAAGGACAGTTCCGGTGGGCATTGCAAAGGCTTTGGCGTTTTTGGACAGTCCTTGGAAGGCGGTGGGTATCGCGCAGAGAGTTTCTTGGGGTTGTTTTCTGGAAGTCGTGGTTCTGATGGGTGTCACACTGAGGCTTGTAGTGCTGACGGGCATGGTTCGGTAGGTTCTGGTTCCAATTGGTCTAGTTTTGGTGAGACTGATTCGGGAATTTGGTTTTGTCGGACGGATCCGACCTTCATGAATTTTCAGTCAGATCAGTTTGCTGGATTTCCCACTTCTGATTTTTTGGTTTGGGTGGTTCAGGAGAAATATGTCAGTTTTCATAGGCGTCCAGAGGCCGCGTTTAAGGGAGGGGGTACTGTTATGATCGCTTCTGCAGCGTTTACTGCTGACTGCAGTGGTATTGCAAACCAAGCAGTTCTAATGTCATTACATGCATTTGCTTGCATAGTTTGGTTTGCACTTAAACTAGTTGCTGATTCCATCTGCAGTCGCTCTGAAGTTAATGACAGTTTAATATGCTTTTGTGTAAACAAACATTGTCTGCTGCAGTGGAGGGGCGGTCCCTTTCCTGCAGGCTGCATATCATTGTCTGCCTTTTCCTGCTATCAGCCTGTGATTAATTACCATTCACTTGTGTGGGAATCTGCAGGTCTGCTCCCATTGGATGACCTCAGTATAAAGAACTGCTTCCTGCAATGCCTCATGGGCTACCATAGTCTCAGATTCTATCTGTTACTCTGCTCGTGCCCCACCTCGTTCCTGGTCCGTGTGGACTGCGCTGACTCCTGCGAAGGGGTCAGCGAGTCCTCCTAGTTCTGCTCTTGTTCTAGAAGTTGTTACTTGCTTGTCTTGTGTCATATATTGGTTCATCGCCAATATATACGCATACTTGCACATTTTGTTATTTTCCTTGTATTCGTGTTACGTTGATACATCAGTGTCGCTGATATATACGTACACAAACTGTTTATATCCTGTGTTCCGTTAGTCAGCGTTCCAGCACGCTGAGCTAGTTATCCTGTTCCTGGTCCTGTTTGTGGATTGCGTTCATCTCTGCGAAGAGATAGCGAATCCTTCTGAGTCCTGTTCCCTGTATTACTCCAGTCTTAGTCAGAGTTCCTGCTTATGTCATATATCGGTTCATTGCCGATATATACATATGTTAGTCAGACGTTACGAATAGTTTCATTGATAGCTGTAATTGTAATACGCTAGGAAATCATACTTATTGTATATTTATCTGTGTTACGTTCATCTATCTTGATCCTGCTATTTTCTGACTATCCTGTCCTGTCTTTGTGAGGCACGCCATCGCCGCAACGCATTGGCTGCCTCATTCCAGTCTGTCTGGTTTTGGACGCTTGCTGTCGCTAAGTAGCCGCTAGCTAGCAAGCGTTCATTCTGTCTACTTGTTCTGATCTCCTCAGTCCTGGTTTATGCGCTCAGCGCTACTTTGCGCTGAGACGTTATTACGAAAGTGTTGTTTGTGGCTGTTCGGATCTGCACAGGCTCTGTGCACCACAATCTCCTATTGGAGTCAGTCCTCTCCTCCACTAAACTGGGGATATCCTGATCCCTTGTGCTGGTGTGTGTACCTCCTTCACGTCAGCTTATGTGTTGTATGCTGACGGTGGAGATTACACCTCCAAGCGTGACAGTCCGCCACGTGGGGAGGTGACGCCGGTCCCGACACCATCCACAGCGGCTCTCGGACGGGAACCAGCTGCTGCTCCAACCTTGTGCACTCGCTGGCCCACAGGATGCTTCCCCCTGCAGCCGCTCTGGTGTATGGCAGACGGGACCACACTGGCAGCTCTCCACCGTTGCCGCTGTGACCTGGATCGGCACGGTAGGCTACTGATCCCCGGCCCTGGTCCCACTCTTTAAAGCGGCCCAGCATGGCCCCTGGGAAACATGCTCGCCTCCACCACCGCGGCACATAATACGCTGCAGGCAAATCATGGGACCGGAGTTCGGGTGCCGCAGCACAGGGTCTCCTATGCCTGTTTCCCCTACACGAGCAGAGGCGGCCTGATCTCTGCTACTACTCCAGCCACCATGGGAACATGGCCGCTCCTCCACTGCGACCACAGAAGGCCTGATGCCGCCACCCCACAGCACTCTGCCCCCTCCCCCAAATTGCCGCCAGGTTGCAAGCTAGGGGCTGAATTCTGAGTGCATCCATGGGATCCACCAGCCACACCACCAACTAGCTGGACAGCAGGACTCTCTAAACTCTGTCTCTCTCTGGCCAACAATTCTTCTTCTCATTCTCTCTCTTTATTCCTGTCTTCTCTCTTTTCTCTCCTTCTTTATGTACTGTCGGACATTACGGGGGCTTCCGAGTTGCTACAGAGTAGTGAGTAGCTAGAGGTGCCCCCGGCTGAAGTAAGCTCTCATCAGTGGAATACAGAGAGCAGGTTGAGTAGCCTCTCATTTGGATTTTCATCAGGACTCTGCATAGGGAAGGAGGGAGGCACTCGGGGAGGGGAGAGAGCCGCCTTTCCATCATCAGGCGCCTGTAGGCACATGCCTACAGTGCCTTGTGGTAAATCCGGCCCTGTGCCTACTCCACTGCATACGATTTAACTTACAAACTCTCAAAATGCAACCTGTTTGTAAGTAGGGGACCGCCTGTATATAATTTTGTAGAGGTGGTAGTGGTTGGTGGGTTGACAACCAGGGGCACCAAGATAACTAGAGATATTTTCAATTCTTATCTCATCTTTTTTTAATATAAAACCAGCATGTGTGAATAGATATACACAAGACTTGGGAGTGTTACATTGTCTCACATAGAGCTATAGCCTGGATTGGGGGTCAGCTGTGCTGATGTAACACGTATTACAAGGCATAGTTTTGTCTTTGGAAAGCAAAATACTTCTAATGCATTATTTCAACACATATCACAGTCATGCAAAATCTCTCCTTTTGAAAGTCTGCATAATTCTCTCTTGTTTGGCACTTCCATAGTTATACCACCAGGTGGCAGCAAAACCCAAGTCAAGAAATTATCCACAAGTAGCAGAACAGTTTTACTGAAGAAAATGTTACTACAAAAAGTAAAAGCAGCTGGTAATCCTCATTTCTGTCTTGATGGGGGGAGGCTGAACTTTGGGGGGGCCCCAACAATTTGTTTTCTCTCCCTCCATATCAGGTGTTTTCGCAGTAACACTTGTTATATGTGTGAACATCATGATGGCTACTATTATTTTCTCACCCTTACTTGATGGAAAGAATTTGCGATAATTCAGGTTGGAGTGAGCTCGAGATGTCTCCCAGAGCATCACTGCTGAATATATGCAAATTAATCATTGTTACCCTAAGGGCCCAATCACACTGCACGCGTTTCCAGCCGCGTTTTGGAAACGCGTGCAGGTGGCCAAAACGCACGACATCAGACATTGCATAGAGTGCAATGTCTGATGTTCACACTGCATGCGTTCCGGACCTGTGCGGTCCGGGAACGCATGCTGCACGCAGATTTTGCAAAAACGCGTGGCTGTCCCATTCACTTTTCAGTGATGGGATCAGCCACGCAACGCACACAAACGCGGATGGCCATGCGTTCGTACGCGTTGCAGTCCGCACGCGTTCCGCACGCATGGCCATCAGCATTTCTGATCTGAACGGGCCCTTAGAAGCTAAACACACCTCCAGAACCGCTGGAATGCAATGATGTGTCAGCTTGTTAATTTGTACAGAGCCATAGTAATCCAACATGCATACAGACTGTTTTGGATTGTTTGATCCTTATCAGTGCATAGCATGGACTAATTTGGCTCTATGGAGTCGCGCTTGTAACACTGAGGGGTACAGACTAACCAGCAAGCTCATGGTGACCCAGAACTCATTGGAGTGTGTGAGGGACTACAATGGTCCTAAAAGCCCCCTTAGGGCCCTTTCACACCAGAGGGCTTTTTCGGCGTTTTAACGCCACGGCCGAAGTTGGCGTTTTCCTTGGTAAATGAAAGTCCATAGACTTTCATTTTACCATTCACACTAAACGCCGCGTTTTGGAGCGTTGCGTTTCAACGCTCCCAGGCGCTTTTTCTCGGCCTACCGCGGCGTTTCTCATTACAATTGATTGTAATGTATAGGCGTTAAAACGCCTTGAAAACGCCTTGAAAACGCCTGCAGCCAAAACGCAGCGTTTTAGCCTTTCACCGCTGCCTGTAGTGTGAAAGAGCCCTTACTAAAATGCTAAGAAAAACAAAAGTTTGCTTTCTTAAAACAGAAAGAATTTGCGATAATTTAGCCAAATTGTGAGGGTCACCAAGTGGAGACACTTTTGTAGTGATATGATTTGTAGTTATGCTACTGTATCCTTCTGTACTATGTCTGTGTACACGAGATATTCTGTACACAGAGTGTGGAATCCTCATTTATTTCATGTCTGTGTCACTGCACCCTCCTGAACTTTGTTTAACTCACCTTCGCACTCTCTTGTTCCCTGTACCCTCCTCCTATACTACAGTGGGATGCGAAAGTTTAAGCAACCTTGTCAATCGTCATCATTTTCCTGTATAAATCGTTGGTTGTTACAATAAAAAATGTCAGTTAAATATATCATATAGGAGACACACACAGAGATATTTGAGAAGTGAAATGAAGTTTATTGGATTTACAGAAAGTGTGCAACAATTGTTTAAACACAATTAGGCAGGTGCATACATTTGGGCACCACAAAAAAAATGAAATCAATATTTAGTAGATCCTCCTTTTGCAGAAATTACAGCCTCTAAACGCTTCCTCTAGGTTCCAATGAGAGTCTGGATTCTGGTTGAAGGTATTTTGGATCATTCCTCTTTACAAAACATTTCTAGTTAATTCAGGTTTGATGGCTTCCGAGCATGGACAGCTCTCTTTAACTCACACCACAGATTTTCAATTATATCCACTTAAGCCCAACTGGACGAGATTTCTCGTCCAGTTAGCTGCGCGCACTCCTGCAGGTCGCGCGTGCGCCCGCGGGCCCCCCCGTGCGCTCCCCCGCTGCTGGCCGCTAGCCCACCGATCAGTGAAAGGGATTATAAATCCCTTTCGCTGATCGGACCCCCCCCCCCCCCCCCCCCCCCGGAGAAAAGCCGACAGCGTCTCTTGAGACGCTGCGGCTTTTCTGAGCTCTGGTCTCCTTTCTTCTGCCTGGGAGCGAGATCGATCGCTCCCAGGACTTTTTGATTCTGGCCATCTTGTGGCCAAATAGCAAATTACACCCAAAAAAAAAAAGTTTTAAGAATAAACCTATAAATATATTTAAAAAAAACCCTGTTTACCTCCCACACCAAAAAAATACCCACATACAAGTTTAAATAAAAAAAAAAAAAAAATTACAATAATAAAAAAAAAAAAAAAAAACATAAATAGTTACCTAAGGGTCTGAACTTTTTAAATATTCATGTCAAAGGAGTATATCAATATGATTTAATAAATTATGGGCTTCTAAACAGTGATGGACGCAAAACGGAAAAAATGCACCTTTATTTCCAAATAAAATATTGTCGCCATACATTGTGATAGGGACATAATTTTAACGGTGAAATACCCGGGGCATATGGGCAAATACAATACGTGAGTTTTAATTATGGAGGCATGTATTATTTTAAAACTATAATGGCTGAAAACTGAGAAATAATGAATTTTTTCCATTTTTTTCTTATTCTTCCTGTTAAAATGCATTTACAGTAAAGTGGCTCTTAGCAAAATATACCACCCACAGAAAGCCTAATTGGTGGCGGAAAAAACAAGATATAGATCAATTAATTGTGATGAGTAGTGATAAAGTTATTGGCAAATGAATGGGGGGTGAAAGTTGCTCGGATGTAAAAAAATTTCAACCCTTCGGGCTTAAAGGGATACTGTAGGGGGGTCGGGGGAAAATGAGTTGAACTTACCAGGGGCTTCTAATGGTCCCCCGCAGACATCCTGTGCCCGCGCAGCCGCTTACCGATGCTCCGGCTCCGCCTCCGGTTCACTTCTGGAATTTCTGACTTTAAAGTCAGAAAACCACTGCGCCTGCGTTGCCGTGTCCTTGATCCCGCTGATGTCATCAAGAGCGCATAGCGCAGGCCCAGTATGGTCTGTGTCTGCGCAGTACACTCCTGGTGACATCAGCGGGAGCGAGGACACGGCAACGCAGGCGCAGTAGTTTTCTGACTTTAAAGTCAGAAATTCCAGAAGTGAACCGGAGGCGGGGCCGGAGCATTGGGGAGTGGCTGCGCCAACACAGGATGTCTGCGTGGGACCATTAGAAGCCCCGGGTAAGTTCAGCTCATTTTCCCCCGACCCCCCTACAGTATCCCTTTAAGTGGATATTTAGGTCTGGGGACTAAGATTTCCATTCCAGAACTTGTACTTGTTCCACTGCATGAATGCCTTTTGAGTGGATTTTGAGCACTGTTTAGGGTCGTTGTCTTTTTGAAAGATCCAGCCATGGCGCAGCTTCAGCTTTGTCACTGATTCCTGGACATTGGTCTCCATAATCTGCTGATACTGAGTGGAATCCATGCGTCCCTCACCTTAGACAAGATTTCCAGTCCCTGCACTGGCCACACAGCCCAACAGCATGGAACCATCACCATATTTTACTGTAAGTAGCAGGTGTTTTTCTTAGAATGCAGTGTTGGTTTTTCCTCCATGCAAAACGCCCCTTGTTATGCCCAAATAACTCAATTTTAGTTTCATCAGTCCACAGCAACTTATTCCAAAATTAAGCTGGCTTGTCCAAATGTGCTTTAGCATACCTCAAGTGGTTCTGTTTGTGCTGTGAGCGGAGAAAAGGCTTCTTCTGCATCACTCTTGCATACAGCATCTCCTTGTGTAAAGTGCGCCAAAGGGTTAAACGATGCACAGTGACTCCATCTGCAGCAATATGATGTTGTAGGTCTTTGGTGCTGGTCTGTGGTTTGACTCTGACTGTTCTCACCATTCATTGCTTCTGTTTATCCGAGATTTTTCTTGGTCTGCCACTTCGAGCCTTAAAGAAAATCTGTATTGTTAAAATCGCACAAAAGTAAACATACCAGTGCGTTAGGAGACATCTTCTATTACCCTCTGTCACAATTTCGCCGCTCCTCGCCGCATTAAAAGTGGTTAAAAAAAGTTTGAAAAAGTTTGTTTATAAACAAACAAAATGGCCACCAAAACAGGAAGTAGGTTGATGTACAGTATATCCACACATAGAAAATACATCCATACACAAGCAGGCTGTATACACCCTTCCTTTTGTATCTCAATTTGTGTGTTTCTTTCCCCCTGCAGTTCTCATGCACTGAAGTGTCGGGCTGTTTCTTACTGCAGAGTGCAGACAGCTCTGCCTGTATGTAATTCCTCAGTATGTGAAAGCCCAGCCAGCTCAGAGGAGGATTTATCCAGCTTGTAAAAGATAAGAGAGAAGAGAGAAGCTGCTCTAATCTAAATAATGCACAGGCAGTGTGCAGAGAGGGGCCTGGAAGGGGGGAGTTCATAGCAGAACCACAACACTGAAGAACTTGGCAGCCTTCCAGACACAGGCCGACAAGTCTGACAGGGGAAAGATACATTGATTTATTACAGAGACTGTGATAGCAGAAAGTGCTGCAGTAAGCCAGAACACATTAGAATAGCTTTTGGAACTTGTAGGATGATAAAAAACAGGATGCAATTTTTGTTACGTAGTCTCTTTAACTTGAACTGAGCCTGTGGTCTTCCATTTCCTCAATATGTTCCTGTCAGACAGCTGAAATCTTTGAGACAGCTTTCTGTATCCTTCACCTAAACCATGATGGTGAGCGATCTTTGTCTTCAGGTGATTTGAGAGTTGTTTTGAGACCCCCATGTTGCTACTCTTCAGAGAAAATTAAGAAGAGGGAAACTTACAATTGACCCCTTAAATACTCTTTCTCATAACTGGATTCAACTGTGTATGTAGGTCAGGGGTCACTGAGCTTACCAAGCCAATTTGAGTTCCAATAAATAGTTCTAAAGGTTTTGGAATTAATAAAATGACAACAGTGCCTAAATTTATGCACCTATATGATATATTTAACTGACATTATTTATCGTAACAACCAACGATTTATAAAGGAAAATCATGAGGATTAACAAGGTTGCCCAAACATTCGCATCCCACTGTATGTCTGTGTGATTGTCTTGTACTACACATGTGTGCCTAGCACCCTCCTGTATCTCATGTTTCTGTGCCAGGCACCCAGGGCCGGTTCTTACATGAAGCAATGCGAACAACGTGCTTCAGGGCAGTAACAATTATAGGGTGGTGGCTCCCTTCCTCAAATGTCCCCTTCCTTGATGCGATATAGCAGAGATGTGGCGCCATGTCACTTACCCGCTCTCAGCATTCCAGCAAAGGGATTTCCAGCCGTCCATATCCATGGCTACACCAGTGCCTCGTGACCTGTTAGTACGTGCTGCCATGTCACATGAGGCGTCGCTGTAGTCCGAGTAGAGTGGAAGCAAGACGTATAGCTGGTAATCCCATCGTTAAACCTTTACATAGCGGTTGACTGATGTGGTGCCACGTCCTCTTATTACAACTACAGAGGAAGCACAGGGACCTCTCCACCAGGGAACAAAATAGCACCTGGCATTTCTTCGATCCGGGTCCACGCTAAGCTTTTTGGATACAGCCCGCTTGAAGGACATGTCACTGGGTGGCACACAAAGGACTCCCAGAACTTACGCCATTCAGGGAACAACTGACCCACTGTCTTTACTGAAGTAGATGGTACGACTAAAAGGTGGCATGTCGCTGTACATTGCACCCGGGAAGTCTGACTTTTAGATTCTACTTGCACTTCATGGCGAACAGTGCAACTGGTTGGATCTTCCCATGCTGCACATTATATTGCGGCATTGCCATGATTTGATTTATTGTTAGACCTTTTTTTTTAAAGTGGGATACTACTTTTTATTACCCATACAGTTACCATATTTGCTTTTGTGCACAAGTAATATTGTCTGTTTACAAATTACAACTTCCTGAAGTACAGTTTATCTGCTCTGAAAGGTGCCATGTATTTTATTGCATAGCTGCTGTAAGTATATATTAAACTCTATCTAGTGATCACTTCTCAGCTATCTGCTTCTACAGCAGAGAGAGCTCATTTTCAGCACAGCTTGGGATACAGTGGGATGCGAAAATTTGGGCAACCTTGTTAAATCGTCACGATTTTCCTGTATAAATCGTTGGTTGTTACAATAAAAAATGTTAGTTAAATGTATCATATAGGAGACACACACAGTGATATTATAGCAGTGAAATTAAGTTTATTGCATTTACAGAAAGTGTGCAATAATTGTTTAAATAAAATTAGGCAGGTGCATAAATTTGGGCACTGTTGTCATTTTATTGATTTCAAAACCTTTAGAAGTAATTATTGGAACTCAAATTGGCTTGGTAAGCTCAGTGACCCCTGACCTACATACACGGGTATTTCCAATGATAAGAAAGAGTATTTAAGGGGGTCAATTGTAAGTTTCCCTCCTCTTTTAAATTTCTCTTGAGAGTAGCAACATGGGGGTCTCAAAACAACTCTCAAATGACCTGAAAACAAAGATTGTTCACCATTATGGTTTAGGGGAAGGATACAGAAAGCTGTCTCAGAGATTTCAGCTGTCTGTTTCCACAGTTAGGAACATATTGAGGAAATGGAAGACCTCAGGCTCAGTTCAACTTAAGGCTCAAAGTGGCAGACCAAAAACAATCTCGGATAAACAGAAGCGACGAATGGTGAGAGCAGTCAGAGTCAACCCACAGACCAGCACCAAAGACCTACAACATCACCTTGCTGCAGATGGAGTCACTGTGCATCGTTCAACCATTTGGCGCACTTTACACAAGTAGATGCTGTATGCGGAGGAAGCCTTTTCTCCGCCCACAGCAAAAACAGAGCCGCTTGAGGTATGCTAAAGCACATTTGGACAAGCCTGTGGCCAGAGCAGGGACTGGAAATCTTGTCAAAGTTGAGAGATGCGTGTATTCCACTCAGTATCAGCAGATTCTGGAGACCAATGTCCGAGAATCAGTAACAAAGCAGAATCTGTGCCGGGGCTGGATCTTTCAACAAGACAACAACCCTAAACACTGCTCAAAATCCACTAAGGCATTCATGCAGAGTACAAGTACAACGTTCTGGAATGGCCATCTCAGTCCCCAGACCTGAATATAATTGAAAATCTTTGGTGAGAGTTAAAGAGAGCTGTCCATGCTCGGAAGCCATCAAACCTGAGTGAACTAGAGATGTTTTGTAAGGAGGAATGGTCCAAAATACCTTCAACCAGATACAGGACAACTAAAAGTCAGGGAATTGTATAGGGGAGGGAGGGGAAACTACTAAACACCAGGGAACTGTATGGATGAGGGAGGACCACTAAACACCTGAGAACTATGTAGGGGAGGAAGAAGGGCCACTAGACACCAGGGAATTTTATGAGGGAGAGAGGTAGCCACTAAAAATTGAGATTGACTAACGACTTGGTCCCAGAGCTCAATTTCGGCCAACTTTGTATTTAACCGCTTGCCGCCCGCGTCACGCTAGTAGGCGTGGCCGCGGCGGCAGCCCCAGAAACAGCTAACGCCAATTGGCGGAAAGTCCTGGGGCAGCAGTTTACGAGAGATCGCGCGCACTGTGCGCGCGTATCTCCCACTTGGTGGGCGGAGCTGAGCTCCGCCTTCAGTCTCCGAGCGGCGATCGCCGCTCGGGAGACTGTTACACGGCGAAACCACCGTGTATTTACATGTGCAGCGCTGCGATCAGAAGCAGCGCTGCACTGGGGACAGCCGTGTGAGACGGCTGTCCCCCTGGGGGACAAGAGAGCGATCGGCTCTCATAGGCAGAAGCCTAGGACAGCCGATCGCCGTGATTGGCCGGCTGGGGGGAGGGAGGGGATTTAGAAAAAAAAAAAGAAAATGGCAAAAAAAACAAACAAACAAATATTTATATAAAAAAAAAAATAAACACAGGGGGGCGATCAGACCTCACCAACAGAAAGCTCTGTTGGTGGGGAGAAAAGGGGGGGGGGGGGGAGATCACTTGTGTGCAGAGGTATACGGCCCTGCAGCTTGGCCTTAAAGCTGCAGTGGCCAATTAAGGTAAAATTAGGCTGGTCACTAGGGGGGTTTACCACCATGGTCCTCAAGAGGTTAAGTTTGACACCCATGCATTAAGTCCTGCAAAAACAGCACAGGGTAGTTGCACATACAGTTTTCTAGTGAATTGATGCCATAATGAGCTGCCCCAGATTTTAGGTTCTGTACACTTCACCAACATCTGGAAAAGTCTCCACTACAAAGCAACAACAGAGCAGTTAGCGTCGGGATTGAATTGGTACAGAAATATCGTGTGCAGCACAATAATTTCCCGACTCTAATAAATGGGACATTTATCACACAGATGCCGGGACCTCCTGGCTCCTCGTCACCTCATCTATGAAGACACGAGAAGGGTTAATGGAGTGCGGGCATGAGGCACTGCCAACTGGCATCTCTGCTGCGGGAAACGGACGGGGAGCCGTTATAATCCACTTACTGGTTAATTAAGACAGCTGCTTGATAATGCCACAGCTGCTCAGCACTCTTATTGTAATTGTACATTGCAGCAGAAATAAGCAATATGATTTATGGCCGCCATATTCCCGGATAAAAGGACGATTAGCGCTAGAAGAATGGCCATCTTGTTGTCTGTTGAGAAGTCGCAGTTCTGATTCCTGTTCAGGGAAATCCTTTTCTCCTTATTCATCTCTTCTTTTCACCGGCAAAGATGATCGAATACAATGAGAGCCTCAGGAAACAACTAGACTATTAGGCGGGAAACAGATTCTAAAATTGTGGTGTTAGGCACCTCCCACTCTATTGTACCATGTGACTATCTCTAGCCATACCCACCATATGGCCACAAGTAGAAAAGTGTAAGTCCAGTCAAATTTTTTTTTTTTTGAAGCAGAGCTGAACTGAAAATTAAAAGTCAAATTAAATATACACATATCATACTAACCTCCCGTGTAGTCTACTCATCAACCTCTCTCTCTTTCTCCCTATGTTTGCCCACTGTGATCAATGGAATTCTCAGTCCTCCATCCTCATCAAATGGCGATGACCCCGTAGCAGCTTCCGGATCATATTTTAAATAATTTTACTTGGTTCAGGTTCACGCTAAGCACCTTTACAAGCATTGGAGATTTATCACCCAATTCAGCTGTTTATGGCCTAATTTGTCCATCCTTTACCACTCCCCTGCTTGGGAGAGGCTTGATTCTTTTTAACAAAATAATACTGCGTCCAAAAAAAAGCGGTCTCCTGTTTTTCTCCGCCCCCAACCACAGGAAATACCAAGCAGTTCAAATCTACGCACCCTGAGATATATTAGTCAGACTGTGTAGCATGCCTATCTGTCATTGAGTGCCCAGACGCCTTCTCAGTGGTTTCCAAGGAGCCTCTTTATAAACATGGTGATCAGCTGATTGCCTGAAAAACAGTGTTATTTCTGCTGAAATAATGCTATATTACCGATCTCCATATTTATAAAAGTTTTGTTCATGGTTGGTCAATGAATCACATACAAATAATACAAATTTCTGCAACTTGAATCCGGACCAATTAAATCCCACCTCAGCTTCATTCGATCGGTCCGTTTTCTAACTGCAGAAAATGTGCTTCATTCTACATCAACCTTGAATTATTTGCATCTGGTTGACCATCCCTAGTAATCAGCTTAAATAACTGCCAGATTCCATGTATCTGTTATTGCGATTTTTCTGCGGGGATTGCCAGATAGTAGTGATGCTCACTATATTGATAATGGGACAACCCACATGATCACCACTTTATAGATTCCCAGACAACATTCAAGACTTTCATAGGGTTGTGCTTTTTTCAATATGTAATTGGCGTAAGTACTGTTAACATTTCCGTGCACTGTCTCCACGCTGCAATCACATTACCTCCCATTTCCACTAACACAATTGCAGCGTGAACTGTTGGGTATACAAGCGAAACCACATGGAAAATTGCGCTTGCAAATCGGGAATACATTAATCGCACTAGTGGGAAAACAGCACTGCGATTTACTTGTTAATTACAATGCTGTTGCGTTTAACAAAAAGGGCACTATCCACTTTTTGAAACGGATCGCAGCCTAGAGGAAAAGGGCCCAAATGGTTATCCTATATATCTTTATAAATAGGCCCCTTAATGTCTGTGTGTTCACTGATTCTTTTCACTTTCTCTCCAAGTGGTAGTCTTGAACGTGTGACCAGATCAAGATAAATACTGATTATATTTCCACCTGTTCGCTGCCCACCTAGTTTCGCTGGTAGAAATAACGTCCTCAGCTCCCCGACCTGGTTTCGGCACCAGCAGTAAGTCACTGGGTAATGGCATGCCAATAGTTTCATCATGATATTCACTAAACACCATTCAATATGATTTTTTTAAGAGAAAGGGACTTTTATTTATATTATTATTTAGAATTTATATAGCGCCGACATGTTCCGCAGAGCTGTACAGAGTACAGAGTATTCCCTCAGAAGGGCTCACAATCTAATCCTAACCATAGTCATATGTCTATATCATGTAGTGTATGTATTGTAGTCTAGGGCCAATTTTAATGGGAAAACAATCAACTTATCTGTATGTTTTCGGTATGTGGGAGGAAACCAGAGTGCCCATAGGAAACCCACGCAGACATATTATATTATGATGAATATAATGTCTGTAGGCATTTCTTATCATTCGGTTTCTATCTACTGTAGATCTGTAGCTGTTAAATAAATATTAAAGGAAACCTAAAGGGGAGTCCAAAAAATGAGTTTCACTTACCTGTGGCTTCTACCAGCCCCCTGCAGCCGTCCTGTGCCCTCGCGGACCTCAACAATCCTCTATTCTCCCACCACCAGCTAGTTTCATTTTCACCAACTCGGAGTCGGTGGGCCATTGCACCTGCGCGGCCCTTGCCACACGTATCCTTTTTCACGCAGGATGCTATTGCGGAGGGGAACGCAAAGAAGGATACGTGTGGCAGTGAACAGATAATCGCTGAGGACTGGCGAGGGCATAGGACAGCTGCATAGGGCTGGTAGAAGCCCCAGGTAAGTGAAACTCGTCTTTTTTACTTTCCTTTAGGTTTCCTTTAAGTGTCTGTTTGGGAGAGAAAGTCTTTCACTATTGTTTACTGTAGATATTTCTTCATGTCTTCCATCTCTCACCCGCATTATCATTGATACTTTACATTTTCCATCTACCCCAACAGCTTATAGTCAGCTCCGAAGTTATGGGTCTCATTTAGAGAGCTGTCAACTGTTCCACTGCTGTTGTTAGATGTGTCTGCATGTAATTGCCTTTTGACGTCAAGACAGGTTCTTCTGTAGGAAGCCATCACCAGGAGGTTCCATGAGCCTACATGTGGCCCCACGGGCTGGAGATGGACAGCGCTGAGGTGGGTGATATATGGTACTGTCTACCGCAGCTGAAATACAGACACTTCAGTGGACTGATCTCCGTTTGGCATAGAACCGTAAATTTTGCGTTGCTTCTGTGCTGTCAGTTGCCAGGGCGGGAACCCCCCCACCCTGAAGGGGAAGCTGAATCACAGCGCCACAATAATGGGAAAGTGTTAATGAAAAAGCAATAATGTCCCTTGGGACGGTCACACTTGTGTCCGGCCAAAATCAATACTGGTGTGTTCAGAATGCGGCGTGTGAATAGATCGCCCCGGCATTTCCTGAGAGATATTATCACCGTTCCTGTGAAGATTATTGTATAATACAGTGATTGCGTAGCTGTTCTAGGCAACTGACTGAGTGATCAATAAAATAATTATCTAAAAGTCACTGTGGTCTGTCACATGTCGAACGTGGGCAGTAAGAGAGAGGCCTTTTATGTGTAGCCAGTAATCCCCTCTTAAGATGTGTATGCAATAGGCAGCCATTGTAATGGATAGGTAGTACAATAAGATAAGAAAGATTGGGGTATATTCATTAAAGCGGACCTAAACTCAGAACTTCCTATCTGCGCAAACGATAAGCAACAGCATAATACTCTTTAAAGGACAGGTGCAAGATCTAAAAAAAAAAAAATAGATCTACTTACCTGGGGCTTCCTCCAGCCCCCGGCAGGCAATCTGTCCTTCACCGCAGCTCTGGTGTCCAGGGATCCCTTCCGTTGGAGACCTCACCAAATCGGCATCTTCTGCGCATGCGTGGCCATGCCGCTTGTGATCGCGCTCATGTGGTTTGGAGCGTTCTGCACAGACACAATACTTCTGACCACTTCTGACACTCTAGACCACATGAGCGGCCTTGCGCTTGCGCAGAAGATGCCGACTTGGCGAGGTCGGCATCTCCAACGGAGGGGATCCCAGGACACCGGAGCTGCAGCGAGGGATAGAGATGTCGCGAACCTCCGATTTTCGGTTCGCGAATTTTCGCGGAAGGTTTGGTTCACGCGAACTTTCGCGAACCGCAATAGACTTCAATGGGGAGGCGAACTTAAGAATTTTCAAAAATTTCTGCTGACTAGAAAAATGATAGAAAAGATGTTTCAAAGGGTTTAATACCTGGTTGAGTGAAATACACATCAAAAGTCCCAGAAAAAATCTGGATTAAATACAAAGCAGTGTTTTAAGGTCAGAAATCTCATTGAATGTTCAATTACAGGCCTACACTGCTTTATGACATCAGGAATCCCTCACTCCCTCCTCCCTGGCTTCAGCATGTAGTGTTGTTGGTGGTATAGTGGTTAAGTGAGCTACCTACCACACACGGAGACCTTGGTTCAATTCCCAGCCAAGACTGGGTTCAATTCCCAGCCACGGTATGTAAGCTGGCTTTTGAAATACTACAAATCCCTGGAAGATGAGACCCTCCTCCCTCCAGGAGGAGGGAGAGAGGGAGGAAGGAGAGAGGTAATATAAGGAATAACAATCAGCTAGGAACAAGCCTACAAGAGTCTAATTAAACTCTCCCTAGCAGCAGCTGTCCCTTAGCTAATTACTGTAGGCAGACGAGTGAGTAACACGACAGGAGAACCTTGCCTTTTATAAGGGTGGGGGCTCCAGCAGTGAGTGTAGTTTGATTGGTGACAATGTGCCTGCTGAATGTGATGTAGAGGGTCAAAGTTCTGCTCAATGGAGCATTATAGGGCGAATCAAACTTCCACAAAAGTTTGCCTTCGCCGGCGAACGCGAACCACCTAAAGTTTGCCTGGAACCGTTCGTGGGCGGGCTGCTGGGGGCTGGAGAAAGCCCCAGGTAAGTAGATCCATGATCTAGGTTTTTTTGAGACCTCGCACCTGTCCTTTAAAGAAAAACATTTCTTTGTTACAGTTGATAGAAATTCTGCAATAAATCTGTCTACTTCCTGATTTCATGGAAGCAGCCATAGGGTTAACATCCTGTGTTTACAAATTAGCTACTCGAAATTCCTGAGCTGACACAGCTGAGAGATCAAATTATAACTTGTGATTAGTCATAGATGAGGGGGAATTAGATAGGCTAAACTCTCTAAACACATACAGGGTGGATTTATCTATGTTTTCCCTCCTTCTTTTGCTAGAGTTCCGGTTCACTTTAAATAGCCTTCACATTTATGTGCGTACACAGAACTCGTAAATTGTGCTCATGCTATAAACAATGTGCCTATTGCTTAAAAAACATTTGCATTGTATATATAACACGGGTTATGTATGTTACGTGGTTTGTGTAACACCTGGCAAAATGATGGTGTGCTGTATGCGCATGTAAATTGTATTACTATATGCTGAATATGCCACACTAAACCAAACAGATATGGTTTTAAAACATAGCATTCCTTTTCTTGCTCCCCAGCCATCTTGAGCTGCGCTGCTGGTCCGGGATTACTGCAATCATGGTGGCCGCCAAGAAGACGAAAAAGTCCATGGAGTACATCAACTCAAGGCTTCAGCTTGTTATGAAAAGTGGCAAATATGTCCTTAGTTACAAGCAGAGTATCTGGGAAGGCAAAGCTAAGCTTGTCATTCTTGCCAAAAACTGCCCAGTGTTGAGGAAATCAAGAGATTGAATACTATGCAATGTTGGCAAAGTCACTACAGTGGTAACAATATTGAACTGGGAACAGCCTGCAGTAAATACGACAGAGTAGGCACATTGGCTATCATTGATCTAGGTGACTCTGACATCATCTGAAGCATGCCAGAAAAACAACAGCCCGCTGAGAAGTAAATTTCGATACCAAACTTACCGTATTTTTCGCCGTATAAGACGCACTTTTTCTTCCCCAAAATTGGTGGGGGAAAAGTGGGTGCGTCTTATGCGGCGAAGGTACAGATTTTGGATTGCAGAGGTGCGCAGGGAAGCGGTATATACGTTACCTGCTCCTGCCGCCGCGCTCCTGGCTCCAGTCCTGCTTCGCGATCCTCTTCTGCCATCCACCGATGCCTGCTGCTACAGCCGCCGCGCTCCTGGCTCCAGTCCTGCTTCGGGATCCTCTTCTCCCATCTACCGCTGTTGCAGCCGCCGAACATTGCTGGCCGGTGAGTCCTAATTAGCCGCGCGGTGATTACGCAATCAGCACACGTGCGCTGATTGCGTAATCACCGTGCGGCTAATTAGGACTCACCGGCCAGCGATGTTCGGCGGCTGCAACAGCGGTAGATGGGAGAAGAGGATCCCGAAGCAGGACTGGAGCCAGGAGCGCGGCGGCTGTAGCAGCAGGCATCGGTGGATGGCAGAAGAGGATCGCGAAGCAGGACTGGAGCCAGGAGCGCGGCGGCAGGAGCAGGTAACGTATATACTGTATTTACGCTGCTGGCACAGGAGGATATGGACAGGGGGACATGGCCGGCACAGCGGGACATGGACGGCACAGGGGGACACTGACAGGGGGAAATGGCTGGCAGGAGGACACTAACAGGGGGACATGGCTGGCACAGGGACACAGACAGGGGGGCATGGCTGGCACAGGGACACAGACGGGGACATGGCTGCCACAGGGACACAGACAGGGGGACATGGCTGCCACAGGGACACTGACAGGGGGACATGGCTGCCACAGGGACACTGACAGGGGGACATGGCTGCCACAGGGACACTGACAGGGGGACATGGCTGGCACAGGGACACTGACAGGGGGGCATGGCTGCCACAGGGATACTGACAGGGGGACATGGCTGGCACAGGGACACTGACAGGGGGGCATGGCTGCCACAGGGATACTGACAGGGGGACATGGCTGGCACAGGGACACTGACAGGGGGACATGGCTGGCACAGGGGGACACTGACAGGGGGACATGCCTGGCACAGGGACACTGACGGGGACATGGCTTGCACAGGGGGAGACTGACAGGGGGACATGGCTGGCACAGAAGGGCATGGTTAGCACAGGAGGACATGACAGGCACAGGGGGAAACAGCAGGCACAGGGGGACACAGGAACAGCCAATCCCTACACTGACCACATAGGGGAACACAGGCAGGCAACATGGGAATAGGCAATCATTACACTGTCCCCTTATGTGGTCAGTGTAATAGTATGTAGAGTAACTGGGGGGTGAAAAGTCCATAAGACGCCCCTGCATCATAGACGCACCAAGGTTTAGTTTTTTCTTTTTTTCCTGATTTTTTGCCTTCTAAATCTGGGTGCGTTTTATATGCCAGAGCGTCTTATACGGCGAAAAATACAGTAATACATGACTGGTTTCTCAGGGGGAAAAAAACAACTCAGCATTTAGAGGTAGTACTCTGGTGAATGCTGAGACTTGGTGTAAATCCAAAGAGAAGTAACAGTACCTGGCACCAAATGCAGCAGGGCAGACACACCGGGACTGGGACCAGGACACAGAGCGTGCTCATCCAGAATCCTTGTAATCCAATCGAGTTGAAGAAAAAAGCGGGGCACCACTCCTTTAAAAGTCCCTTTATTCCGGTGGGGGAGACAGCAGGTACATGCAGTGGGGGTATCAAGTGCCTGACAGCTGTTTCGCTGGGTTAAACCAGCTTCTTCAGAGGCAGTATGTTACTGCCTCATACTGCCTCTGAAGAAGCTGGTTTAACCCAGCAAAACAGCTGTCAGGCACTTGATACCCCCACTGCATGTACCTGCTGTCTCCCCCACCGGAATAAAGGGACTTTTAAAGGAGTGGTGCCCCGCTTTTTTCTTCAACTCGAATGCTGAGACTTGTAGCATTAAGTTCACACATAAAAGGTGTACAGCTCCATTCCAGTCCTGCCCTGTCTAGTACTTAGATTAAAGGGCCCTTGAGCAGGTGCTCATGCGCGGTTCAATCTTAGAGAACTGTGCATGTGCAGGACTTCATGCAGGCTGGTGTGATGATCCATAGCCGGCCAGGGTAAAGGTGCTATACACGGAAGTGGGAACCAGACCTGACAACTTCAGGCCAAGGTCGTTCTGCAACCAGAGACGGTTCAGGGAAGGAGCCAGGGGGACGACGCGGGACCTCAAGGCCTATGGTGGGCTCGAGGAAGCCCCAGGTAAGTGGAAATTTAGTTTTTATCACCTGCTCAGGGTCCCTTTAACGGGATCAGTGAATAATGACGCACAGTGCCTATGCATAAGAATGGCGCCGCATTAAAAAGATACGCTTATCGCTATTTATCGTTAGTACTGCATAATAATGGCGCACAGGGAAAAAAGAAGAAAAACGGCACACACTAACATTATTTATCAATAGTGGCACACACTAACGTTATTTAACAATAGTGGCACACACTAAGGTTATTTATCAATAGCGCCCTACATAAGCCAAACTGCAGACGTTATTTAACTGCAAAACGGTGAATGGATTTAATGTAACACTGTCAAGGTTAGGGTAAGGCACTGGGGGGGTCTTAAGGTTAGGCACCACCAGAGGGGGTCTTAGGGTTAGGCACCACCAGGGGGGTCTTAGGGTTAGGCACCACCAGGGGGGGGGGGGGGTCTTAGGGTTAGGCACCACCAGGGGGGTCTTAGGGTTAGGGATAGGTACAGGGAGGGTTCTGTGTGAGAGTAGGGTTAGGTATACAGTACAATATACACCACCAGGGGGTGGTTAGGGTTAGGCACCACCAGGTGGGTGGTTAGGGTTAGGGACCACCAGGGGGGGGGGGGTTTATGGGTTAGGGATAAGTACAGAGAGGGTTCTGTGTGTTAACGCTAAATAACGATAAGGCTTTAACGCTAAATAACAATAAGGCGTTTTAACGTTAAATAGCGATAAGCGGCAAACGGATTAGCGGCAACACTGTGCGCCATTATTCACAGGCGCCATTTTCAGATGGAAGCGAATGAAGGGGCAGAATCTGCACCTCTTTCTTACTCATTTGTCCCTCTTTCAGGACTGATGTAAGGAAGATCTATAAATACATGAATTTGTGTGCTGAAAAAAATATTTAGTTGACTCAAACCATTATTCTTGTCTTTTAAAGTGTGCCTAAGGTGATATGTGACATGATGAGATAAACATGTGTATGTACAGTACAAAACATATTAACCACTTAAGCCCGAAGGGTTGAAATTTTTTTACATCCGAGCAACTTTCACCCCCCATTCATTTGCCAATAACTTTATCACTACTCATCACAATTAATTGATCTATATCTTGTTTTTTCCGCCACCAATTAGGCTTTCTGTGGGTGGTATATTTTGCTAAGAGCCACTTTACTGTAAATGCATTTTAACAGGAAGAATAAGAAAAAAATGGAAAAAATTCATTATTTCTCAGTTTTCAGCCATTATAGTTTTAAAATAATACATGCCTCCATAATTAAAACTCACGTATTGTATTTGCCCATATGCCCCGGGTATTTCACCGTTAAAATTATGTCCCTATCACAATGTATGGCGACAATATTTTATTTGGAAATAAAGGTGCATTTTTTCCGTTTTGCGTCCATCACTGTTTAGAAGCCCATAATTTATTAAATCATATTGATATATTCCTTTGACATGAATATTTAAAAAGTTCAGACCCTTAGGTAACTATTTATGTTTTTTTTTTTTTTTTTTATTGTAATTTTTATTTTTTTTTAATTTAGACTTGTATGTGGGTATTTTTTGGTGTAGGAGGTAAACAGGGTTTTTTTTAATATATTTATAGGTTAATTCTTAAAACTTTTTTTTTGTAGGTGTAATTTGCTATTTGGCCACAAGATGGCCAGAATCAAAAAGTCCTGGGAGCGATCGATCTCGCTCCCAGGCAGAAGAAAGGAGACCAGAGCTCAGAAAAGCCGCAGCGTCTGAAGAGACGCTGTCGGCTTTTCTCCGGGGGGGTCCGATCAGCGAAAGGGATTTATAATCCCTTTCACTGATCGGTGGGCTAGCGGCCAGCAGCGGGGGCGCGCACGGGGGGGGGCCGCGGGCGCGCGCGCGACCCGCGGGAGTGCGCGCAGCCCAACTGGACGAGAAATCTCGTCCAGTTGGGCTTAAGTGGTTAATAACCAGACTGTTTTATTTTGCTGCCTGAAAGAGTTAATTTTAGGCATGGAAGTGACAGCTTGTTGGGAATATAGTAAGCATCACTGATAAGCAAATTACAACCATAAAACTTTTCCTGGCTGAATATAACTTCTGAGGGCAGGGAGAGATAAAATACATGAACTATTGACCTTTTTCTAACTCTGGGACACTTAATAGACTGCCACTGATTAAAGGACAGTGTTGCTCATTTACGACCTCATGATTACGGGTAACCCGTGATCATAAGCTGTTTTTCCTGATCACGAGGTCGGATTCTGAATTTGTGATCTCCTCTCCATCACGGATTCAGTTCCGAATGCACCCATGATCGTGGTCCAAATCCGGCTCGTGATCACAGATTTAGCCGTGATTATGTCCAATAAATAGAGAAAGAGCAAAGTCTCCAGGCACCTTCCGTCCAATTGTTTTATTGCAGTGTTAGATCGTGCGTCTACAATACAGCCATATGACCGATCCTCAAGTGATGGTGTGGTGGAGGTGGGGGGGCACCGAGCACCAGTTGGGGCCTGCGACGGCCGTTTCTCGTCTTAGTGGACGCTTGGTCATGCTATGCTCCAATAACTGAAGCGAGATGCGACTTTCCGGTATATCGCGGGGATATGCCCGCCCCTTCCGGTTGTCGCACTCGCTATTGGTGAGTGAAGATCAAATGGGGCAATCTAGCCAATGACGGACCGCATCTCCTCCGTGTCAGAACTACCATGCCCATAAGGCTGTGCGGCCTGAGAGGCATAGAAGGGGCTATGCGCTTTCAACGCATTTCATTGGCTGTCTCACAATCTGTGCAGCCAATCCCTTACTCAATTATGCCGCACAAAAAACGGCTGCATACATTTTAGCAACATCTATCCGAACTGCCTGGGATTGGTAAAAAGGGGGGAAAGAAAAAAAAGACCATTTTAAAAAGGTTCCCCACTATTCATCTCTGTCACGGAGGAGGGTCTCTTCATATGGCATATCCCTAAACATTATGTGATTAATGCAAAAGTGACACACAAATTTAAAAGGGATAAAATCCGGGCGTTTCAGACCCAGCTGCAGCCAAAACTGCTCTAAAGTTACAGTATATCACCAAGCAATATTAAATGATCTGTGGGAGGGAGGTGGACGACTGGATTGGTCTGACGTTTTGGCCACAGGGGACTTGCAACTGGGAGATCCCAGTACTTTCAGAGCCTGTAAATCGGTGCAGCCCTTCCCAGTCTCCCCAGGGTCCAGTATTGATCATTTTTTTGATGCCGTATTAAGAGATCTTAAGGCCCAGATTTATGACCAAGCCATTCCAAATTTGAGTGTACAAGAGAGAAAGGCACTTGAATGGCTGAGGAGGAATGAGGGGTTGGTCATAAGGAACGCGGACAAAGGAGGTAATCTGGTCATAATGACGACTCAGCAATATAGGATGGAAGCTGAAAGGCAACTTAATGATAAAGACACTTATTGTCGGCTTCCTCGTGACCCAACCCCTCGCTTCCAGAGTGAGTTGAAGGCCCTATTGGAAGGAGGAATTGAGAGAGGATTTCTCTCCAAGAAATTGGCGAGGGATTTAATCCCGACCTTCCCTAGACGACCAGTGTGGTACCACAACCCAAAAATTCACAAGTCCTTGGCCGCACCGCCGGGACGTCCCATAGTCTCAGGCTGTGGGTCTTTCACGGAGAGATTGTCCAGGTACCTGGACCATCTCCTGCGCCCCCTACTTGGAGGGGTGCCCTCTTATTTGAGGGATACCCTGGAGGTGTTGCAGAATGTGGAGCGTGCCACTTGGGTCCCAGGAGACAGGCTGGCCACAATTGATGTGGTCAGTCTGTATAGCAGAATTCCCCAAGACCTGGGGTGCAGGCCGTCAGAAAATACCTACAACGCACCAATAAGGATGATGAGTATATTGAATTCATTTGTCAATGTTTGCATTTTGTTTTGACACATAACGCCTTTTTATTTGACGGACGCTGGTACCAACAGGTGGTGGGGACTGCTATGGGGACCCCAGTGGCATGCTCCTTTGCCAACCTCTTTTTGGGGGCCTGGGAAGAGTCTGCGGTGCACTCGGATTCGAATCCTTTCCGAGGTCACATCAGACAGTGGTCCAGGTACGTAGACGACGTCCTGGTGGTGTGGTCTGGCACCGAAAATGAATTCCTCGATTTTGTGAGGTACCTAAATGTCAACAATATCAACATGCAATTCACCTCATAGATGATAGGTGATGAGGTGGTCTTTTTAGATTTGAGGTTGAAAATTGTTGACAATAAATTGATCAGCGAGGGTTATCGTAAACTGACCGCAACCAATTCGGTCCTTCACGCTGGGAGTTTCCACCCGAAGCATGTAGTGGATGCAATCCCTTATGGCCAATATCTTCGCCTGAGAAGGAACAATCGACGTTCGATGACCAAGCAACTGAATTGACCCACAGATTTGTGAAAAGAGGGTATGTGTAAGGAAACGCGGAAAGGCCGCCATCTCTCGAAGTGAGGAGGCTGTTTCCGCGTCCAGCATGGCGTCACAACGCGGAAAAAACGCCGCATGCCGCATAGGCAGTGCGGCGGAATCCGCATTGGTAACGGCGGAATCCGCATCAGAGGCGGCCCCCGCACTAGATACATTGCATGACAGTACTGGTGTGGCTGGGACTGATAGTCCACCAAGTTTCAGACTTACACGCGCGCGAGCACAGAGGCAGAGTTTAAATAGCAGTTAGAAGGGAGTCGGCTGACCAGCTGGGTCAGCTGACAAATTCCACTGCTCCCATTGGACCAGCAATTAGGGAGGTCCTGGAAAGGTCCTAGAGTATATATACTGCTGGTTGTTCACTTGCTCTTTGTCTGGCGTGCGATCACATACGTGGGAGCACCCAGATCCGTAGTCAGATCCGTTAGTGTGCCGGGACCAGCTGGAGCTGTAATCCTACACTAAGCTAGATTCTGTTGATAGCTTAAAGTACTAGTTTGATTGTGATTATCTGTTATGACTTTTGCCTGCCTTGACTATCCTCCTGAACTCTGATCTTGTACCTCGATATTTCTGACACTCTGTTGCCGACCCCCGGCTCGTTTCTAGACTCCGCCTCAGCCTCCTGATTCTGTACCTCGATATTTCTGATACCCCGTTGCCGAACCCTGCTTGTACTTAGACTCCGCCTTTGTCTCCTGATCTTGTAATTTATCTGTCTGTGTGTGTACGACCTGGCTTGTCCGACCTCGAGAACCGACCTTACCGTTAGAGGCGGTTCCTCGCTCTGTTAGCGACCCTTCCTCCCGAGGGTCACTTCCAGACATCCTTCCTACTGTCAGTCTGACTCCTCCTGTCTTGGAGAGCTCAGGTCTGCGGAAGGAATCTGTGCAGTACTCCTTACTGCACTGAGGCCTAATCCTCAAAGTGTTACTGTTACACCAAACACTACACTCTACTCAGGTGAACAGAGGTTAGCTAGTATATCGGATTATCGGTGAGACTGCAGATCACTTATAATCTGGTATATATCTGTATTCCCAGTGATACTGCAGATCACCGGTAATCAGATACTCTCTGTGCTCACCGATCGTTACAGTATGACCCACAGAAGTTGGTGAGGGCTAGAGGTCGGGCTGCTGAGAAGGACAGAGAGACCCTCTTGCAGGAAAACAGTAAGCAAGGTGAAAAGGACAGGAGAATGGTTTTTACCTTTGATTATACCCCTCTGGCAGATAAGATAAGGGAGAGCGTTTTTAATCATTGGTAGATAATCAGACAAGATCCAGAGCTATCCAGTAAAATTCCACAACCCCCACGGGTGGCTTTCAGAAGGGCACCTACTCTGGCCAATTTACTGACCCGGAGTGAGTTTGTGTCCCCCAAACGTACAACATGGCTGAATAGATACGCTATTAAAGGCAACTTTAAATGTGTGTTTTGTAAATACTGCCCCAAAATGATTACGCAAAGATGCATAACGGTGGGAGGAGTGGATTTCCATATGAAAGGGTTATATACATGTTTAACCGATTATGTGGTATATGTGATCTTCTGCCCCTGTAAAAGATTTTATATCGGACAAACAACAAGACCGATTAAAATACGAATTGGGGAGCATTTAGTACAATTAAAGCTGGGAAGAGCTGCACTAGGTTGGTATCACACATGGAGGAAGAACATGGAGGAAGTTGTTACGGATTGAAATTTGCAGTATTGGATAGAGTTGAGGCCCCAAGACGAGGGGGTGACAGGGACAAACTACTCCTTAGGAAAGAAACATGTATTATACTGCGTACGCAAGCAATGGGATCAGCCGGTCTGAATGATAAAATTGAATTGGCATGTATGCTAGACCCGTAAATATGTAATTGGTACGGCAGTATATACGATTTGAATGGGTACATCAATGATGGGAGTGTATCCTGTAAATTTTGCCAGTTTCTTGTATATGTGATTTTGGATATATTTTCAATCGTCCTAGAGTGGTGGTGTGATGGAGGTTACGCAAAGGTCGAATGTGTCCCCTTTGAGCCCCCTCTTTTGTATCTGTATTTGTTCCCTCTGCATATAGCTGTCTAGGCTTAAGTTAGAGCCATATAATTAGATGTTTATAATTGCTTGGTGGTATACTGTAACTTTAGAGCAGTTTTGGCTGCAGCTGGGTCTGAAACGCCCGGATTTTATCCCCTTTAAATTTGTGTGTCACTTTTGCATTAATCACATAATGTTTAGGGATATGCCATATGAAGAGACCCTCCTCCATGACAGAGATGAATAGTGGGGAACCTTTTTAAAATGGTCTTTTTTTTTCTTTCCCCCCTTTTTACCAAGCCCAGGCAGTTCGGATAGATGTTGCTAAAATGTATGCAGCCGTTTTTTGTGCGGCATAATTGAGTAAGGGATTGGCTGCACAGATTGTGAGACAGCCAATGAAATGCGTTGAAAGCGCATAGCCCCTTCTATGCCTCTCAGGCCGCACAGCCTTATGGGCATGGTAGTTCTGACACGGAGGAGATGCGGTCCGTCATTGGCTAGATTGCCCCATTTGATCTTCACTCACCAATAGCGAGTGCGACAACCGGAAGGGGCGGGGCATATCCCCGCGATATACCGGAAAGTCGTATCTCGCTTCAGTTATTGGAGCATAGCGTGACCAAGCGTCCACTGAGACGCGAAACGGCCGTCGCAGGCCCCAACTGGTGCTCGGTGCCCCCCCACCTCCACCACACCATCACTTGAGGATCGGTCATATGGCTGTATTGTAGACGCACGATCTAACACTGCAATAAAACAATTGGACGGAAGGTGCCCGGAGACTTTGCTCTTTCTCTATGTATTGGATGTACTGATGGCTTTCTTCACCCATTCCGATGTGCACACGTCCCAGCAGCACAAGCGTCGGTGATCTGGTGAGAAAAGTGTTTTTTGTTGTTGTTTTTTTTTGCCCATATACACCTACACTGCTCCAGGTTAGAAAGTAGGGAGTAAGAAACATCGATCTAAGAAAGATACATAGAGCGCTCCATAGTGTAAAAACATAAAGCAATTTAATGTGCGCAAGTTTAAAACGTACTTACAAAATCAAAAGATGCAATAAAGCTCATAGATAGCCTGCAGACACCTGCAGGTGATCTGACGAAGGCAGGGATGCCGAAACGCGTCATCACGCTAGAGGCACGTCGTGACAGCGGACACGCCCCCCACCAGTGAGAGCCTCTCCAGAACATCGGACGCCACGCTGCTGGCCACAGCCTGGCGGTGCCCACACTACAGGAAGGAAATAGGTGTCTGCAGGCTATCTATGAGCTTTATTGCATCTTTTGATTTTGTAAGTACGTTTTAAACTTGCGCATATTAAATTGCTTTATGTTTTTACACTATGGAGCGCTTTATGTATCTTTCTTAGATCGATGTTTCTTGCTGTTTACCCTATTGGAGAGCGGCTCCTTGATCATCATATGATATTTTATGCGGTGTGGACAGTCTATTGGAGCGCTAGACACATCTTTTTTATTCTAGAAAGTAGGGAGTGCCACTCACATCTACTTCTCCTTGGCAAAATTAGCCGTGATTATGGCCATGATTATTAACCTGAAAACCCGTCCACTTAAGAGGTTAAGTGCAAAGCCCCCTTACACGCTAGAAACACCAAATTTGCAGGATATGTTAAGTAGAACAGTGGGAACAAGAGGAAAACATTTTTTTCAAAAAAACCTTATCGTTTTTGAGAAAATCAATTTTAAACTTTCAAAGGAAAACAGTATACATTTAAATGCGGTAAATGACAGTTAATGTATTTACCGCATTTACATGTATACTTTTTTCCTTTGAAACTTCCTTTGAAATTTTAAAATCGATTTTCTCAAAAATTATATGATCTTTTTGAAAAACAAAAAAGTCCCCCTTGTTCCCTCTGTTCTACTTAACATATCTGGCAAATGTGGTGATTATATCATGTAAGGGTGCTTTGCTATTAACTGCTAAATTCGGCAGGTTTTGGCGCATTTTTAATCACAAATACTTTTTTCATTTGAAACTTTAAAATAACCACTGATCACCTTTATAATCCATGCAATTTTGGTGATTGTAGCATGTATTAACGTTAAAGTCAAATCCGTGATCACGGATTCTACATGCAATCACGGCTAAAATCGAATTCGGAGCTCCAATTCAAATCCAGATCCCGATCACGGCATATCCGGATTTCTATTCTGCCGCGGCCGGATTTACTCGAATTCGTGATTGGGGGGTATCCGAGCATCACTGATTAAAGACAGTAAAACGTTCAACCCACTTTGTAAATCTTTTGATATAAAAGAACACCCTGGGATACTTAAAAATGTTTTTTAGAAGTAGGAGGATAAATATAATTGTTTATCTCTTCAGTTTATTTTCACCTCTGGTTCACTTTAAATTCAAATATTTCTTATTTTTCAAATGTTAATATGAAGGAAAAGTAGTGATGATAAAAAGGACCAGTGTGGTTTGAATTATAAAATTACATTTTTTGCTTATGAATTCTTTACGGTATGCCTGACTAGGGGTGTAGTGGGGGTTTGACAGCGACATGTCTTGAAGAAAATCTGTAATGGAAAAAACTCCCCTGGGGGGTACTCACCTCGGGTGGGGGAAGCCTTTGGATCCTATTGAGGCTTCCCCCGTCCTCCTCGGTCCCACGGCGGCGGAGAAAATCCTCCCGAAGTGGCAGCGATGTAAATATTTACCTTTTGCCTCCAGCGCAGGCGCAGTATCCGCTCTTCCCACGGAGATAGGCGGAAATTGACCATCTCCATTGGGCCGCTCTACTGCGCAGGCGCAAGTCTCCTGCACCTGCGCAGTAGAGCGGACCCGACGGAGATCGGCTATTGTCGCCTATCACCGTCAGAAGAGCCGCAACAGCGCCCCCGCTGGAGCCCGAAAAGGTAAATATTGCACAGGCTGTTGGATTTGTTGCATGTGCGTTCCGGGGGCTGTAGCGAGACCGCCGTGGGACACAGGAGGACGGGGGAAGCCTCGATAGGGTCCAGAGGCTTCTCCCTACTGAGGTGAGTACCCCCCAGGGGAACTTTTTTTTCAGTACAGGTTTTCTTTAAAGGTGTCCCTGTTTGTTATCTCAAAAATGTTGGGAAGGATGACTGCATGCTGGACCCGTACTTCTACAGATACTGGAAAGTTGTGTTTGAAGGAACTTGTACTTTATACCTGATGTGAGAGACAACACCATAGTGTGCGCTGAGTTGTGGCTCTGATTACACAACACTGTGGTGCATTGAGGGACTTGTAGCTGGTGTTTTGTATACATAGACTTTTAACTGTGCAGAAAATTGAGAAGAATTATTTTGGTGTACGCTCATGTTGAAGCAGCACTGGAGCTCTGGAAGGCAGGGACGGATTTCTGGAAAGGCCACAAAGGCCCGGGCCTTGAGCGGCTTCAGCCAAAGAGGGCGCCCTAATATGAAAGAGGGGTTGCTACATATGAAAGAGGAGGCTGAAAATGGGGAGTTTCACATGAAAAAGGGGAACTGATGCTCAAGGGAGCTGTTCATGAAAGAAAGGGGCTGCTCGTGGAATGGGGGACCCTGCAGCACAAGAAAGAGCAGCCACAATATACTTGGCCTAGGGGCACAAAAAGTATCAAATCTGGCCCTGCAGGAAGGGTAGCACTGTGGTGTATGCTGGGAGTTATAGCGCTGCAAAGGCTGGAGTGACAGCACCGTGGTGCATGCTGGGAGTTGTAGCGCTGCAAAGGCTGGAGTGACAGCACCATGGTGCATGCTGGGAGTTGTAGCGCTGCAGAGGCTGGAGTGACAGCACCGTGGTGCATGCTGGGAGTTGTAGCGCTGCAGAGGCTGGAGTGACAGCACTGTGGTGTATGCTGGGAGTTGTAGCGCTGCAAAGGCTGGAGTGACAGCACCGTGGTGCATGCTGGGAGTTGTAGCGTTGCAGAGGCTGGACTGACAACACCGTGGTGCATGCTGGGAGTTGTAGCGTTGCAGAGACTGGACTGACAGCACTGTGGCTTGTACTGGGACTTGTAACTGTGCAAGCATCAGGGAGACAGCATCATGTTATGTATTGGGACATACTGTTCTGCATCTTCTGAGAACACTATTTTAGTATTAGCTATCATCTGCCCCCTTTACTTCCATACTGATAATAATCCGCATAGTGATTCTCTTACCTGCTGAGACAACTCTGTGTCATAAATCATTCTGCGGATTTATCTCTACTCAGCAGAAGGAAAATTGTGTTTCTAATGAATATTTAGCACAGTTACAGGATCTGCCCGTCATTATCCCAATACCTGGACAAATGCCAGCTTTGCCCCAACCCCTCCCACTGCTAGAATGTTCTCAACAACGTGTTGGTCCTAATATGCCTGATCCCTCAGCAGATGTCTGTTACCAGCAGTCTACGGAAGAGAAGTATGGATCCGCACATAGACTTATGCAGGAACATGCCTATCCTAGCTTTTACAAAGGGGACCTCTCTGGCGCCGAAACGATCGTAAGCATACGGTCAGATTATGGTACGTGTGTGATGGGACAAGTCTGTGTGCGGATCCATAATTCTCTTCTGTGGATTGCGAGTGCCAAGGATCCTGCACCAGCAACCGCTGGATTAAGGTGTGCATTTTTTCCATCTCAAGTGTTACCAGCAGTCTGCCACAAACCCCTAATCTGCTCACCAAATGCCGCATGAAACATGCAGGTTTTATTTCAGGTACTTTGTAATGAAGGTAGATAGGTTGTGAATATGTTACGGTCAGAGTTGGCCACTTTGGGATGTGGAAAGCCAATATGTGAACTGGTCGGCTGATGTAGCCAATGTCCCCCAAAAAACTTGTGGGAACTTGTATTTTTGGACTTTGGCAAAATGGCGGGACCGGTTGGCCAAGTCCCGAAGAAGCCTTTCCCTGTACTGCTGGCGAGCATAGTAGTGAGGGTAGTAGGGCAGGCAAGCAGTGTCATGGTAAGGAGGAGCGGAAGATACCGCCTCCCCAGCTGCCAGATTCGTTTATTTCGGAGCAGAGCTGCGCCTATCGTTTGGACAACGACATAGGTCATAATGAGAATTACGGCTATAGCGCTGCTCAGTGACTAATTTGGGCAACGGCCAATAGCCGAGCTCAAATTAGATAAAAACAAGATAATACGAATATGAATTATGTGTCCCTCACCCCGAGTCGCTACAACTCAGTGGGGGAATAGTATTTAAAGTGAACCTGAGGTGAGAGTGATATGGAGGCTGCCATATTTATTTCCTTTTAAACACTACTAGTTGCCTGGCAGCCCTGCTGATCCATTTGGCCACAGTAGTGTCTGAGTTACACCAGAAATAAGCATGCAGCTAATCTTCTCAGTTCTGACAATAATGTCAGAAACACCTAATCTGCTGCATGCTTGTTCAGGGTCTGTGGTTGAAAGTATTAGAGGCAGAAGATAAACAGGACAGCCAGGCAACTGGTATTGCTTAAAAGGAAATAAATACACGTTCTGATACTCTGAACACCTTCGGGGCCACCAAGTGGTTAACAAGGCCTTCCGTGCAAGATGTCTGCCGACTGCCGGCGCAGATTGAGTTGGAGTTGATGTCATTTCCAATTAACTTTCTCATTAGAGGTCTCGGAGAGGGATAATTACTTCATACAAGGATAAGGCGATAGATATACATTTCCTCTGCCACCGCTGCCAGGGACAGCAATACGTTTCCACTGACTCTGGGAAAATCAGAAATAGACTTTATTATAAAACAAAGAACTCTGTGGCATTAGAGACAGGTTTAGAGACATCATCCTACGCCATTAGCCATGACTTTTTCCACCCTCAGCCACACCCTCCACCAATACTATATCCGCACTCAGCCATCACCTCATCCACCCTCTGCCATTACTGAATCCTGTCCTCACTATTACTGTACACACCCTCCACCACTACCATATCCACCCTCAGCCATCACCACCCCATCCACCCTCTGCCATCACTGTATCCTGTCCTTACCTTTACTCTACACACCCTTCACCAATACCATAACTACCCTCTGCCATCACCCCATCCATCCTCTGCCATTGCTGTATCCTGTCCTTACCATTACTGTACATACCCTCCACCAATACCATATCCACCCTCTGCCATCAGCATATCCACCCTCAGCCATCAGCATATCCACCCTCTGCCATCAGCATTATCCACCCTCTGCCATCACCCCATCCATCCTCTGCCATTACTGTATCCTGTCTTTAGCATTACTGTGCACACCTTTCACCAATACCATATCCACCCTCTGCCATCACTGTATCCTGTCTCCTTACCATTACTGTACACACCCTCCAGCACTACCATATCCACCCTCTGCCATTACCCCATCCATCCTCTGCCATTACTGTATCCTGTCTCCTTACCATTACAGTACACACCCTCCACCACTACCATATCCACCCTCTGCCATCACCCCATCCACCCTCTGCCATTACTGTATCCTGTCCTTACCATTACAGTACACACTCTCCACCTCTACCATATCCACCCTTTTCCATCACCCCATCCATCCTCTGCCATTACTGTATCCTGTCCTTACCATTACTGTACACACCCTCCACCACTACCATATCCACCCTCAGCCATTACTGTAACCTGTCCTTACTATTACTGTACACACCCTCCACCAATACCATATCCACCCTCTGCCATCACCCCATCCATCCTCTGCCATTACTGTATCCTGTCCTTACCATTACTGTACACACCCTCCACCACTTCCATATCCACCCTCAGCCATTGCTGTAACCTGTCCTTACCATTACTGTACACACCCTCCACCACTACCATATCCACCCTCAGCCATTACTGTAACCTGTCCTTACCATTACTGTACACACCCTCCACCACTACCATATCCACCCTCAGCCATCACCCCATCCATCTTCTGCCATTACTGTATCCTGTCCTTACCATTACTGTACACACCCTCCACCGATACCATATCCACCCTCTGCCATCAGCATATCCACCCTCAGACATCACCCTATCCACCCTCTGCCATCACCATATCCACCCTCTGCCATTACTGTATCCTGTCCTTACCATTACTGTACACACCCTCCACCGATACCATATCCACCCTCTGCCATCAGCATATCCACCCTCAGACATCACCTTATCCACCCTCTTGCCATCACCATATCCACCCTCTGCCATTACTGTATCCTGTCCTTACCATTACTGTACACACCCTCCACCGATACCATATCCACCCTCTGCCATCACCATATCCACCCTCAGACATCACCTTATCCACCCTCTGCCATCACCATATCCACCCTCTGCCATTACTGTATCCTGTCCTTACCATCACTGTACACACCCTCCACCGATACCATATCCACCCTCTGCCATCAGCATATCCACCCTCAGACATCACCTTATCCACCCTCTGCCATCACCATATCCACCCTCTGCCATTATTGTATCCTGTCCTTACCATTACTGTACACACCCTCCACCGATACCATATCCACCCTCTGCCATCAGCATATCCACCCTCAGCCATCACCTTATCCACCCTCTGCCATCACCATATCCACCCTCTGCCATTACTGTAACCTGTCCTTACCATTACTGTACACCCTATCCACCAATACCATATCCACTATCAGCAATCACCATATCCACCCTCTGCCATTACTGTATCATCCTCACCATTACTCTACACACCCTCCACCAATACCATACCCACCCTCAGCAATCACTATATCCACCCTCTGGCATTACTGTACCCTGTCCTTACCATTACTGTACACACCCTCCACCACTACCATATCCACCCTCTGCCATCACTATATCCACCCTCAGCCATCACCTTATCTACCCTCTGCCATTACTGTATCCTGTCCTTACCATTACAGTACACACCCTCCACCAATACCATATCCACCCTCATCCATCACCATATTTACCCTCAGCCATTACCATATCCACCCTCTGGCATTACTGTATCCTGTCTTTACCATTACTGTACACACCATCCACCAATACCATATCCACTATCAGCAATCACCATATCCACCCTCTGCCATTACTGTATCATGCCCTCACCATTACATTACACACCCTCCACCAATACCAGTATTAAAACAAAAAAAAAGTATTTGGCTTGAGGAATGCCCTATAAACAATAGGAAAGGAACACAATTATGCAATAGTAAAAGTTCATCTCGGATCCACTTTAAGTGAGTTCCAGGTGGGTGTGAGCATTCCATAGAGAAGGGGTTGATCTGGAGAAGTCATGGAGCATGTCAATTGATGAGAGGGGTGGACATCTGTAGAGTATATTATTAGAGTATACCGTAGATAATATTATTATTATTATTACTTAGTCTAAACGTCTTCTGTACTATACAAATACATAGTTTACACTGATCAGTATCACACAGAGTGCAACCATGAATTCATGCTGTTTTTACTGCTACTGCCACAGTCACTGTAGGCACCAGAACAGTACCATGTTATAGGCAATGCTTACAGGCCACAGTATCCAGTGTACATAATGCTGAGGAGTCACACTGTGATGTTGCACTGAGTGATTATGGCCACTTATGCTGCAGCGCTATAGAGGTTATTAGTCCCTCTGATGTACACAATGCACAAGTGACTTTGTGATGTTGGGAAGTTTGTGGAGCAGTTTCCAGCTGTCTCTGGGAATAACTGAGTAATGCTGGCACTGTGGGTGTTTTCCTCTGTAATCAGCTGTGAATACAGAATCCCAGAAGAGCATTGTTATCCATTACTGCAATACAATGCTATGCATGCACACAGGAGACCATGGCAAGGAAGTGACTTATTCACAGGAAGAAGAGTTACATTTTCCACCTGATAACGCATCTGTGGAGAATTTACAAAACAATAACACATTATGACCCCTTCTCCCACCTGGCAACCCCTCCCCCTTCCCCCACACACAAATTTCCCTCACTGGTTGATCACCTTTTTACTTCTCATTCTAATTTTATTCTATGACCACCTCATAGTTCCTCTGCCACAAGTAACCATTTCCAATGTTGTTCAGTTCCCAAGTACTTTAACGTTTGTTTTTCCCCTTCCTAAGTCACTCACCATCTCTAATAGCCTTATCTTTCATTCTCCAGTTCCCCAGTCCCTCATTGATTCCAAAGTCATTTAACCACTTCAGCCTTCAGTGTTGTTTCACCTTATGCATCCAAGCAAGTTCATTTCCCATTCATTCTCCAATAACTTTATCACTACTTATCACAATAAATTGATCTATATCTTGTTTTTTTCCGCCACCAATTAGGCTTTCTTTGGGTGGTACATTTTGCTAAGAATAATTTTTTTCTAAATGCATTTTAATGGGAATATTAAGAAAAAAATGGAAAAATTTATTATTTCTCAGTTTTCAGCCATTATAACTTTAAAATAATACATGCTACCATAATAAAAAACCAATGTATTTTATTTACCAATTTGTCCCAGTTATTACACCATTTAAATGATGTCCCTATACCAGTGTATGGCATCAATATTTTATTTGTAAATAAAGGTGCATTTTTTCAATTTACATCCATCACTATTTACAAGATTATAATTTAAAAAATTATAGTAATATACTCTCTGGACATGCATATTAAAAAAGTTCAGACCCTTAGGTAATTATGTTATTTTTTCATTGTAATTTTTTTTTTTTTATTAAAAATGTTATTTGTTTTTTTTTTTTGGAGTGGGGAGGTAAACAGATACTTTTAAATGTAATTGATTGTGTATATTTAAAAAAAATATATATGTAGATGTAGTTTTACTATTTGGCCATAAGATGGCCGCAGTGATTTTTTTGTTATTTATCCTGTAAGCCAGAGCTTTCGCTTACAGGAACTGAAAAAGATGACGTGACACTTAGAAAAATCGTGGCTTTTCAGAGAAGCCGTCGGTTTTTCATAGGGAGACACAGATCAATGAATGGATCTGTGTTCCCAATCATTAATCTACAGGGCAGCAGAAGGCGGCGGGAGCGCGCAGGGCCAGCGGCAGTTAGTACAGCCTATCTGGACGAATGTATCCGTCCAGATAGGCTGAAGTGGTTAAAGAGGAACTTTAACCCAGGATTGAATGTCATTCCAATCAGTAGCTGATTCCCCCTTTCCCATGAGAAATCTTTACCTTTTCCCAAAAAGATCATCAGGAGGTCTGTGTGGCTGATATTGTGGTGAACCCCCCCCCCCCCCCCCACAGTGTGATGTCATGACCATTGGTCTGACAGTTTGCTGTATGTGAACCTCGTTGCATTGTGGGAAATAACGGCTATTTTCAACAATATTTCCCCTCTGTGCACAGAACTCTCAGTAAACGCACATTCCATACAGATCACATGGCAGAAATAAAGATGTTGCCGTCTGTGATAAATCTCAAAATGTAAATCAGGGCGAGGAAACATTTTACAATGGGCAAACACTGACTACACAATGTATAAATAAATATTGTAAAAAAAATAAGCAATTTTATTAATTATGTTATTTTCGCTACAGTTCCTCTTTAAACCCTCTCCCTTTAATATTCATCACCTCATAAGTGCCCATTCTCATATTAATGCATTGGTTAGCTCAACACCACTCACCATTCCTCTAATTGGGGGAGAAGCCTAGGAGGGTCCTGCGGCTTGTACCCCTCCCCCCGCCGCTGTGTGTGCCCGCTGCTCCCGCCTCCAGGCTACCTATACTGGGGGTACCTATACCTGCCTGGGCGCCCTTGCGAAACCATTCAAAATTTCCCAAGGGGGCCCAGTGATTTCTAGTTACGCTCCTGCCAAGGCCCCAACCACAAATGCCCCCCCCCCCCCCACTGGACCCACCAGGTGGTCTAGCTCTGACTGCTCCCGAGTCCCCAGGGACCCTGCATGATGTGTAGCTACATTGTAATAACTCACCTGTGCCGACACGCTGCTCTGTTCGTGCTCCATCTTCATTACCGCTGCTTGCCTCTTCTCCATGACCCACCACAGATTATTCACGCATAACATGTGCTGCATGGAGAAAAGGCAGGCAATGGAGAGGGATCGTGGACGGAGCAGCATGCAGGGACAGGTGAGTCATTACAATGCAGCCACACAAAGTGCAGAGTCCCTATAGAGCAGTCGGGGGGAGACCACGCCAAGGGGGGGGGGATTTGTTGGCAACCAACTCAGGGGCCCTTGGAGCTGAGTTTGGGAAGGAGCGCCCCAGGAACCCCACGCTGCTTAAACCAGTCCTAAATGTAATTCCGCCTCTACACAATGTTTAATTATCTCTGTGACAATGGAATTGCCCAGGGGCATCCTCTGTTGTATGCTAAAGACGTGATTGTACAGAGCATTTATTGGTGGTGATGATCTACAAAGACACAGCAACGTGGTCTGGCGCTGACGAGCCAGCAATCCAGCACTCAGGCCAATTATTGTCTCTAAGTGGCATTTTCCATAGTGTCACCTGCATTATTTATGCTGTTTAAGCTTCTGACCTATTTTCCCAACATGCAGAAGCCAAGACTTTGCAATAAAGCTACTGGAAACCCGATGTTGCTGATTGCCATAGCTTTTCTCTAATCAGAATGGAGGCCATAAAAAGGTGCTTGTGGTCCTGGGCACATATTTGTCACATGACTAAATGCAGTGTGTTGGTAAGCTTGAATAAAGCCATCTGTGGCGATCTGCAATGATTAGCGGAAGAATTAGAAGGTTCTCTAGGAAGTGATTGGAGAAATGAAATATTCGCCAAGTGTGATGGCAGTTTCACTGGTAAATATTTACTACAACATTTCACGCTCTTTTAAGGAAACCTGACGTGGCATGCTGTGGTGACGGACATATTTATTTCCTTTTAACCTCCCTGGCAGTGCATTTCTGTCTGGAATTATGGGCTCGATTCACAAAGCGGTGCTAACCCAGTTAGAGACTTTAGGCATGATAACCATTGCACCACTCTGGTGAAAAGCCAGTTTAGGTGTGATAAGTTTAGGCATGATAAGTTTAGGTGTGATAAGTTTAGGCATGCTAAGTTTAGATAAGTTTAGATCGCTTGCAAAGTCCCGCACGCAAAGCAGCGCCATTAAACTTTATACGAAGTGCACCAGACTTTGCTAGCGTAAAACTTTTGATCAGCTGTGCACTGCGGTTCTAACGCAGTTGGCGCTTAAACTTATCATGCCTAAACTTATCACACCTAAACTTATCATGCCTAAACTTATCACACCTAGGGCTTGATTCACAAAGCGGTGCTAACAGTTAGCACCCTGGTGAAAAGCCCTTTATCATGCCTAAACTCAGTTTAGGCATGATAAGTTTAGGAGTGATAAGTTTAGGTGTGATAAGTTTAGGCATGATAAGTTTAGGTGTGATAAGTTTAGGCATGCTAAGTTTAAGCGCCAACTGCGTTAGCACCGCAGTGCACAGCTGATCAAAAGTTTTACGCTAGCACAGACTGGTGCACTTTGTATAAAGTTTAATGGCGCTGCTTTGCGTGCGGGACTTTGCAAGCGATCTAAACTTATCTAAACTTAGCATGCCTAAACTTATCACACCTAAACTTATCACACCTAAACTTATCACGCCTAAACTGGCTTTTCACCAGCATGGTGCAATGGTTATCATGCCTAAAGTCTTTTAGGCATGCTAACTGGGTTAGCACCGCTTTGTGAATCGAGCCCCTAAACTTATCACACCTAAACTTATCATGCCTAAACTGAGTTTAGGCATGATAAAGGGCTTTTCACCAGGGTGCTAACTGTTAGCACCGCTTTGTGAATCAGGCCCCATGAGTCAAAGGGCTCGATTCACAAAGCGGTGCTAACCCAGTTAGAGACTTTAGGCGTGATAACCATTGCACCATGCTGGTGAAAAGCCAGTTTAGGTGTGATAAGTTTAGGTGTGATAAGTTTAGGCGTGATAAGTTTAGATAAGTGTAGATAGCGCACAATGTCCCGCACGCAAAGCAGCGCCATTAAACTCTATGCAAAGTGCACCAGACTTTGCTAGCGCAAAACTTTTGATCAGCTGTGCACTGCGGTGCTAACGTAGTTGGTGCTTAAACTTATCATGCCTAAACTTATCACACCTAAACTTATCATGCCTAAACTTATCACACCTAAACTTATCATGCCTAAACTGAGTTTAGGCGTGATAAAGGGCTTTTTCACCAAGGTGCTAACTGTTAGCACCGCTTTGTGAATCAGGCCCAAAGTGGTACATTTTTTCAAGAATTTTAGGTCTCCAATTTTGAAATCATAACTCACCAAAATATGCTAGAATAAAGGTCTGGTAGACATTTTGCATATAAATAAAATACCAGAACACAAATTTGTTACATTAATTAAATGTATGAATAAACTTAAAAAATTGTGAAACTGTACAAATAAGGCAGGTAGAGAGTAGTCAAAAATCGGTAACAGTAAGGCAGAAGCACTTAGCTCAGAAACAGTTGGGAACCAAATGGCTATATTGTCATCCTGTGCTTTCAAGTGAGCTTATCTGCCATCTCTGCCATGGCAGTCAGGTGACACAGGGATGAGATCAAATTACAACTTGTGATTATTGGCATTCTACTGAAAAGATCTCCCTTCAGTCAGGGACACATCAAGCTACTTAATATTGAGGTTCCTCTAGCTACCTAATACTTGGGGGCACCTCTAGGATATTTCTGTCTACCTAATACTAAGGGGCACCTGTAGCTACCTATGACGGGCAAGGGAAGTAAGAGAAGTAACAGCTGGGACAGCCAGCACACTTGCGGTGAAGTTTGGGCGTTTGTAGGTTCATGGAGGGTGAAGTCTAGGGTGCCAGGACATCTGTGCCTATAGGCTCCTGTGATGTAAATCCAGGCCTGTACATATCTATACGCTTTGAGTCCTAAGGGAGAATAGCACTTTGCAAATGTTATTGTATTATTATATATTATCGTAAATCTGGTGAATGTAATGGAGGCAGCATCTACTATGGGAAGAGGAGCTAAAACGAACGTTGGTAAATATTCTGAAAGGTGAAACACATCAATGGATCATGATGGCAAATCTGCCTTGTAAATATGGGGTTTGCTCACAGTATGATAAACTGACCATTATGTCAATGAATCCTTCTACCCTTTATAATAAATGACCTAAACATCATCGGAACAGCTTCCTGGAGACGGTCAGAGCAGGTATATTATGGAGGGCCCCGGGGGTGGAGGAGACGTGTTGTGACGTCAAAGTGTCCAAATACATCAGATAACGAGCAGACTGACAATACTGTATGAACTCTGCAACCAACTAATAGGCCGGCCAGATTGAATGCAATGTCTCTGAATGTGATGTGAGGTGCATGCTGGTTTCATTGGAGAGGTAGTTTGGCTCATCCATTGGATGCTTGTTATCTGGTTACATGTGGGGGGTGCTGCTGTGTCACATGTGGGGGGTGCTGCTGTGTCTCGGGGGTCACACAAACATGAGTTATGATGTGATGAGCAGTAAAGACGTGTCATGAATAATGTAGAACATATATTGTATACATTTTTATGACAGGTCAGCTTCATATGGGGCAGCTGATACTCCTGAGAGATGGCTGGGGGAAGGTGAGCTGACAATAACCCCTCCATCCTCCAGGCCAGGGATGAGGTCATGTCTCTTCCTGCAGATAATGGGAGGTGTAATATTATTCAGCTGTTCCTCCAGCTGGAGTCCCTCTGATGTGTCTGGAGCCGTTCTGTGTCCTGAGGCCTAACCACTGCCTCACCTGCAGCCAAACCTGTGTGATTACACATTCCACAGTAATGTCACATGCTGCCCTCCTTCCCCTGCTTCACACTGATTTACTATACACTGCTAGCCTCAGACCGCACAACCCACATTGGACTTTCCATGGATCTGAACCCGGAAACCAGCATTCACAAGCATCTCTGTTAGCCTCAGAGTGTATTAATATTTAGTATTTAGATAGCGGCGACATCTTCCGCAGCGCTGTACAGAGTATATTGACGCTAAACCGTCCCTCACGGACTCACAATCTTATCCCTACCATAGTCACATGTCTATGTATGTATTGTGTAGTGTATATATCGTAGTCTAGGGCCAATTTCAGGGGAAGCCAATAAACTAATCTGTATGTTTTGGCAATGTAGGAGAGAATTGCAGTGCCTGGAGGAAACCCACGCAGACATGGAGAGAACATACAAAGTCCGTGCAGATAGTACCTTGGCTGGTTTTCGAACCGTGCTACCCAGACTGTACACCAAATATTTATCTGCACTTTTTCTGAAGAAGGTGACCCTCCATTGCCCCAAAACAATTGTCCAGCTTGTGCTGACGGAGGCAGTAAACAGATTCTGAATTTAAGTATGGTGTGCTAACTTAAAGAGGAACTCCAGAGAAAATAATGTAATTCAAAATGTGCTTCATTTTTACAATAATTATGTATAAATGATTTAGTCGGTGTTTGCCTATTGTAAAATATTTCCTCTCCCTGATTTACATTCTGACATTTGCCACGTGGTGAAATTTTTACTGCTGGCAGGTGAAGTCAGTGGAAGGAGATGCTGCTTGCTTTTTTGGCAGTTGGAAACAGCTGTAAACAGCTATTTCCCACAATGCAATGAGATTCACAGACAGGAAACTGCCATGGTCACACTGTGGGAGGGGTTTCACCACAATATCAGCCATACAGAGCCCTCTGATGAGCCGTTTGTAAAAAGGAATAGATTTCTCATGTAAAAGGGAGTATCAGCTACTGATTGGGATGAAGTTCAATTATTTGTTACGGTTTTTCTTTAAAGGATACCCGAAGTGACATGTGACATGATGAGATAGACATGTGTATCTACAGTGCCTAGCACACAAATAACTGTGCTATGTTTCTTTTTTTCTTTCTCTGCCTGAAAGAGTTAAATATCAGGTATGTAAGTGGCTGACTCAATCCTCCTGACTCATACAGGAAGTGACTAAAGTGTGACCCTCACTGATAAGAATTTCCCCTTTTTACTTCTTTCTTGCTCTCAGAAGCTATTTTCTGTTAGGACAGTGTTTTATAGTTGGAATTTCTTATCAGTGAGGGTCACACTGTAGTCACTTCCTGTCTGAGTCAGGTCTGAGTCAACCACTTACATACCTTCTATTTAACTCTTTCAGGGAAAGAAAGAAAAAAAGGAACACAGCATACTTATTTGTGTGCTGTACATACACGTCTATCTCATCATGTCACATGTCACTTCGGGTATCCTTTAACTCTGTTTTGACAGTTGACTGACCCGGGTGACATGGCTTTGCACCCTAGGTTATGCACCCACCTAGCGGGAAAGGTGCCACGCCAGAAACTCTTTTGTCTGTACACACCAAATATAGCTCCCAGTGGATCTCAACCCAGAACCAGCATTTGACAAGCATCTCTGTTAGCTTCAGACTGTACACGCCACACTGGACTCTCCCTGGCAGTGGCATAACCAGTGTCGGACTGGGAGCTGGAAAAGCTGGGGAAATCCACTTCCTCAGTGCTAGATCCTGAGGTGAGTTGTGTACAGGGGTTGCCTGATCTGGGGATGGGGGTTCTTCTGGCTTGTGATTAGTTCTGAATTTTTAGGATCTAAAAGCAGAAAAAAAAAATCGCACAGCTTTTAGACCCTAAAATCCAGAATTATTTAGAACGCCAAGGAGGTTAAACAATCCCAGTTGCCTGGCAGCCCTGCTGGTCTATTTGGCTGCAGGAGTGTCTGAATCACACACCAGAAACAAATATGCAGCTAATCTTGTCAGATCTGACAATAATGTCAGAAACACCTCATCTGCTGCATGCTTGTTCAGGGTCCATGGCTAATGCTGGGCATACACGGAGCGTTTGCTCCTTATCAATCGAGCCGCTGATGGCTCGATTGATAATATCCGACAGGTCCGATGACCCGCCGGATAGATTCCCCGCTCGATCCCCGCAGGCGGACAATAGCGGGGAATCGAGCGGAAGATAAGGAGCGCCCGCTCGGACGAGCGGGGATGCGCTAGCATCGAGCCGCTGGCTCGACACCGGCGCATTATCGCGCCGTGTATGCCCAGTATAAAAGTATTAGAGGCAGATGATTAAGAGGACTGCCAGGCAATGTGCATTGTTTAATGAGATGAGATTGTTCAGCAGATTTACTGTCCAATAGATTTTCCAATCGATTACCATTCACTTCTATGAGAAATCAATAAAAAAAATATGATTGAAAATCAGATCGGACATGTTGGAAATGATCTATCGAACCATCTATCTGCCAAAAAAATCTCATGGTGTATTCCCAGCATAAAAGGTAATAAATATGGCAGCCTCCATTTCCCTCTCACTTCAGTTGTTTTTATTCACCGTGTGTATGTAGCATAATATAGGTCACATTGTGTGCCGCAAAGCCAAACACTATTTTTTTCGGCGTGAGAGAAATCTGTAAGGCAAAGATAAAATAGAACAAGAGACAACTAGAGATCATCTCTGCTGCTGGATTTCACCTCTCTGTCTGAGGGTGTCACCAGTGAGCCCATACAGACAAAATCCAGTCAATAGTTGATACTGACTGCAGACGCTTCTCAGCTGGACAGGATATCTGGAAAGGCCCGGGCCTTGAGCGGCTGCAGCCCCGGGGTGGCAACTGAGTATATAAAAGAGGAGGCGGAGATCAACAAATGAAAAAGGCAATGATGCCGAAGGGAGCTGTACATGAAGAAAAGGGTGCTGTTGTAAATGAATAGTATACGTGGAGGAGACAGCTGCACATTGAATAGGAGGGGTACTGCTGCACATGAAAGGAGAGCCACAACATACTTGGCCTAGGGCAATGCTGGGCAAACTAAGTCCCACAGACCAGATATGGCCCATATGTGCTGTGACGGATTCCTGCCCTCCCTCCCTGTAGAGTTGCAAGCGGAAGAAAACTGCTTCCTGCGTCAGGTCTCTACGGCCATAGAGCATCACGTGAGATGCCGTCAAGACATCCCAGAGTGTAAAACGGCATGTCTGACAGCATCTTACGTGACACATGTCCCTTGATGCTCTGTGGCCATGGAGACCTGATACAGGAGGTGGCGAGTAGGTGAGTGTTAAACCTTGGTTTCCTTCCGCTCACGACTCTGCAGGGAGGGGGGTAAGGAATTTTAAGAATGCGGCCCGTGGTCCGGAGCATGCGGCCCTGGGCCCAGCCAAAGTTTGCCCAGCCCTGGCCTAGGGGCACAAAACGTATAAATCCAGCCTTGTTCCAATCAATTAATGGAAGGCAGTGAAAAAGCACCACACCCACCTGCCCCAGTCATAGGTGAATACCCGATGGGGTCTGCAATTACCCCAAATTTTTGGGTGACAATGCGGTTTTTAGCAAACGGTCATATTTACGATAAGCTCACTTAGATCAACTTAAAAAAGTATTACATCCACCCACGGCATTAAAGAATCCAAACTAATTCTGATATTGCAACCAGTTGCGATCTTATTTATTTATGAAAAAAATCCATCATGCTGATCAAACAGTTCTTCAATAATGCGATCGTTCAGGATCGACTTTGGCTCTCCAGCTTCTCTGTTTAAAACTAAATAATCTGATCATTAAAAATCACACTGTTATTGAGCATCTTAACCGACTAATAGATTCCCTGATCTGAAATTAATCTCCATCTTCCTAATTTCGGTCAGAACGCCGCCATCATCTCCCTGATCTCAGCCACGTTTTATCCATTATTTATTGGAATGACGGAGGAACCACACGGGGTGACAGGCTGCTCTGCGGAGATTATCTGATCGCTCGGCGATGCAGAGGAACGTGGCATTGTGTCTCCGCAGCCCACGGCGAGACGCTAAAATAGCTTTTCATTCAGCCACTAACAAGGTTTTGCAGATCCTCCTGATAAATGGGAGGATTTCTTATTAATTTAAAACGCTGGCTGACAAAACCAGATTACTGTATTCATCGTCTCTCCCCGTCTTCCTGCGTCGCCAGATTCCTCGCCGTGTGTAAATTTGCTTCTTCTTTACACGAACCATCCCTAAGTCCATTATATACCCCAGTGTTCCAGCCATTTGCATGTAAAGTGGAACAATAGCCCGAGGGGGTGCGACATCAGAGATGCTGATTTTATTACACTGCGCGTCCTGCCGCACAGAATCCCGCTTCCAGGCCTTGTATTACACCGCCACGAAAATCAACATTTTATTATTTAACAGGATTAATCCCTAAATACATTATAGCATCAGAATACAATCCGCCACATGCTGTATGTTATCTTCTTTGTATCCGTAACAGGATGGCTGAAGGGTGCTCCAGATCTGTCTACATGACACCAGAGCGGAGCGTGCTGGACCCTGGCTGGTAGCAATGGATGGACACTTCAACCTACAAGAGTACGGATAAACTCAAGCGTACATCGCAGTCCTTGTGGGGCCAGTCTGGAGCAAGCAGTACTACAAACCCTTCAGGGGTCTGGCATAGTCAATGCGCAAGTAACCACTGTCTCGTGTTATGTCAGATCTTGGTGGACATAACGCATGGACAATGAGTGAACAAGAGGTTCGGCTGGTCGTGTAAGGGACGGCTGAAGGATATCCTAGTTCTGTGTACGCGACACCAGAATAGTTTTTCGTGGGTCTGTACTGAACCCTAGTCTAATAATATTTGAAAGTATGAAATATATTGATTTGGCTGGATAGTGTACTGGTTAAGGGCACCGCCTTTGACGTGGACGACCAGGGTTTGAATCCTGGCTAGGGTCAGTACCTATTCAGTAAGGTGTTCAAGTCAAGACTCTCCGCAGGGTGGCCTCTTGAGTGCATCCCAGCGGCTGCAGCTCTTGAGTGCTTTGAGTCTGATAGGAGAAAGGTACTATACAAATGTTTGTATTATGATTTAAAGGATGTGAATGAAGCTCGGAGCCAGTTAAACACATTTTTAAGGAGAAAAATACATATATTTACTTAAATCTGTACATCAGTCCTAAAAGAGGGTCAAATGAGGGAGAAAGAGGGACAGAGGGATTTTGGTTCCCAAAGAGGGACTGTCCCTCCGAAACAGGGACAGCTGGGAGCTATATACATCAGTGTACTGCAGCAAGGCCTCAGGCTGAGGATATTTCAATGCACACACTTCTGCATCTCTCTCCTTGCAGCGCCGAGTCCTCAGTTCAAATCTGGCCTAGGACACTATCTGCATGGAGCTTATACAGTATGTTCCCCGTGTTTGCAGTTGTTTCCTCCAAGCACTCAGGTTTCCTCCTACTTTCCAGAAACATACAGATACGTTAATTGGCTTCCTCCAAATTGGCATTAAACAGAACCTGAACTCAGAATTTCCTCTCTGCTCCAAAAGATAAGCATTAGCATAATAAACTTTACAGAAAAACATTTCCTTGTTACAGCTTATGGAGGTCCAACAGAGATGCTGCAGTGTAAATACTTCCTGGTATCCTGGGAGCACAGAAGGAGTTAAGCTCCTGTGTTTACATATTAGCTTAGAATTCAGCAGATCGGCAGACAGCTAACAACTCAAATCATACTTGCTCACTACTTGGAGAATTAGATAGACTGTTCTCTATAAATACACACCATGTGAACTTCTCTGTGTTTTCACTCTCTTCTCAGGAGTTCAGGTCTGCTTAAAGACTATGATAGGGACATAGGAGGACTATAGTAAAGATTAGATTGTGAGCTCTTTTGAGTGAAGCAGGTGGTCTTGGTGCTTGACGCTAAATGTTGGGCACCAAAACTAGGCGCCCCACAGTAGCAATGTTATGCTGTGCGGGATACGTAAGAGTAATTCAGGGTTCTGACCCCAAATTATACTTCCTTTCGAGTTGTGATGACTCAGAGGGGGAATAGTATTTAACGTCGCCGGGGAGTTTAGCGGCAGCTGGGAAAGCTGTAATTCGACTTGCCCTGCGCCCAACTCACCGACGGCGTACTAATACATACGCCTTTTGAGGGTCATTTAGTGATTATGCAGTATGACTATTTAGTGACTATATACTGGGTAAATACATTGCTAGCATTTGCAAGATCACACTGGGGCTAGGGATTAGTGGGCACAGTGTAAATACAAGTAGAAGTATCATATCACAATAGCCTCCGATGGGTAGTGTGTTTTTTTTTTAAACCGAAAGAGCTGTCCCTCTTGAGTCCCCAACCCTTCTATATGTGCGTCTATATAAATCATTTTATTATTTACACCCCCCCCATTCCCTAACTCTGAGACATACGTATTGATAATGTTGAGGGTGGGGTATCCACAGCTAGGGGTGACACCGGCGTTACTACAGTTCATGGGGCCCCCCCAGGAAAACGTTGATAGGGCCTCTCAAAGTTCAGAACCTTTCTCTTTACTATCCTTGGTGACCCTCACAGACTGGGGGGCCATCATGCTAGGGTCATAAAACAAGTGCAGACATCATAATATTCACACCCATAACAAGTGTAGCCACAAAAACACCTGATCTGAAGTATGGACACCTTTATCAAATGGAGTAAAGTAGTAGTTAGTTGGGTACTCTTACAGCTCTGCACCCCCCTGCGGTTGCAGAGACTGCTCCCCGGTAGTTACACCCCTGGGGTCACAATAATAATGATAACATCATAATAGGTTCCTGAAACTAAATCTAGCCAAAACGGAATTTAAGATCTTCCCACCCCGGCCATCCATGAACCTACCAGATGTGCATGTCACTGTTAACCACACTACCAATCGCCCTACCTCTCAAGCCCGCTGTCTGGGTGTCACCCTGGACTCTGCACTCTCCTTCACTCCCCACATCCAAAACCTCACAAAGTCCTGCAACTTCCAACTTCGTAACATCTGTAAGATTCGCCCTTTCCTGACCTCTGCCACCACCAAACTCCTCATCCATGCCCTCATAATTTCCCGCCTTGACTACTGCAATGCCCTTCTGTCTGGTCTACCTATGACCCAAACAGCCTCACTGCAGTCCATCATGAATGCGGAAGCCAGAATTATCCACTGCTCCCATCGCTCCACCATGGCGGATCCTCTCCTTGAATCCCTCCACTGGCTTCCTATCCAGTCCAGAATCAGATTCAAGATACTGTGTCTGACCTACAAATCTGTCCACAAAACCTGTCCAACCTACATTTCCGATCTTACTCAGAGGTACACACCTAGCCGCTCTTCCAATGAACTTCGCCTAACCCCCCCCCCCCCGCATCACCCAGTCCCATGCATGTCTCCAGGACTTCTCAAGAGCTGCTCCAACACTATGGAACTTCCTACCTCCACCCATTAGGGCAGCCCCCTCCTTCAACATCTTCAAAAAAAAACTCAAAACTCACCTTTTCACTCTGGCCTACTACCCCTCACAAGTGCTCTAAACCCACAGCTGAACTCTGGTCCCCTACATTTCGTGCCCTTACCTCTCCCTCTAGATTGTAAGCCTTTGGGCAGGGTCCTCCTCCTTTTGTGTCCTACCCAATCATGCACCTCCATTACTGTGAACCCATGCTATGCATCTGAGTGAACCTAACTTGCCTAATCTACATGCTCCCCTCCAGTGACTAAGCCAGGCTTTCTCAACCAGGGTTCCCTGGAACCCCAGGGTTCCTTGAGTACTCTGCAGGGGTTCCTTGGCATTTTCCCCTTCGTGGGGGAGAAGTAAATTAGAGCACATTATAATAGGGGGTACTGTAACAAGAAGTACTAAATTGTACTAAATGAGTGGCACTGTAATTGGGGGTAGTGAAATAAACAATCACACATATGTTTAACCTCCTTGCCGGTCTAAAATATCCGGCAAGGAGGCAGCGCCGCACATTTTTTTTTTTTTTTTTTTTTTTTAAATCATGTAGCGAGCCAAGGGCTCGCTACATGATAGCCGCTAAGCGGCGGCATCCCCCCACCCACTCCGATCGCCTTCGGCGATCAGAGTATGCAGGGAATCCCGTTGAGAATGGGATTTCCTGCAGGGCTTCCCCGGTCGCCATGGCGACAGGGCGGGATGACGTCACCGACGTCATGGACGTCATAGGGAATCCCGATCCGCCCCTCAACGCTGCCTGGCACTGATTGGCCAGGCAGCGCAGGGCTCTGGGGCGGGGGGGAGCGACTCGGCGCGGCGGATTGCGGCGGATCGGCGGCGAGCGGCGGCGATCGGAAGTTACAAGCAGCTAGCAAAGTGCTAGCTGCTTGTAACAAAAAAAAATTTATGCAAATCGGCCCAGCGGGGCCTGAGATATCCTCCTGCGCAGGTTACCCCGAGCTGAGCTCGGGATAACCGGCAAGGAGGTTAAAGAGACTCCGTAACAAAAATTGCATCCTGTTTTTTATCATCCTACAAGTTCCAAAAGCTATTCTAATGTGTTCTGGCTTACTGCAGCACTTTCTGCTATCACAGTCTCTGTAATAAATCAACTTATCTCTCTCTTGTCAGACTTGTCAGCCTGTGTCTGGAAGGCTGCCAAGTTCTTCAGTGTTGTGGTTCTGCTATGAACTCCCCCTTCCAGGCCCCTCTATGCACACTGCCTGTGTGTTATTTAGATTAGAGCAGCTTCTCTCTTCTCTTTTACAAGCTGGATAAATCGTCCTCTGAGCTGGCTGGTCTTTCACATAGTGAGGAATTACAGACAAGGGCAAAGCTGTTTGCAGGAAGAAAAGAGCAGCCTGAAACTTCAGTGCATGAGAGATGCAGGGGGAAAGAAACACACAAATGATCTCTTGAGATTCAAAAGAAAGGCTGTATACAGCCTGCTTGTGTATGGATGTATTTTCTATGTGTGGACATACTGTACATCAACCTACTTCCTGTTTTGGTGGCCATTTTGTTTGTTTATAAACAAACTTTTTAAAACTGTTTTTAACCACTTTTAATGCGGCGGGGAGCGGCGAAATTGTGACAGAGGGGAATAGGAGATGTCCCCTAACGCATTGGTATGTTTACTTTTGTGTGATTTTAACAATACAGATTCTCTTTAAAGACCATGCCTCCTGCAAAATAAATGCTGGGGTTCCTCGAGATCAAAACATTGTTTTCAGGGGTTCCTTAAGATCCAAAAGTTATTTGCAGGGTTCCTCCAGGGTAGAAAGGTTGAGAAAGGCTGGACTAAGCATTACCTTGTACTTATACTGTGCTGCATGATCTGGTCTTTCTTGTATTCCTGTATTGTCATTTTGCTGTGTATCACCCCTAAACATTGTCTGTGACCTAAACTAATGTCCAGCGCTGCATAATATGTTGGCACTTTATAAATACAATAAATAAATAAATAATAATAAATAAATACTTTGTGTTGCCATCACTGAGTTTCCTCTGAATTTAGCTAGGATTACGGTTATAATACATTTGGTCTGTGTCTTATGAGCTATTCCTCCCCTCGGGGTGAGCGACCCTCGAAGAATTCACCCCTTCACTCTAGTAATGGATGGGATGGAATGATATCAAATATTTCAGCGTCATTAATCTCCATGAAGTGGATCTGGTGTCGAATCAGGAATGAAGTTAGCGGTGGAGTAATAGGATAAGGCTGTGATATGGAGGTTCATCGGCCCTAGTAACAGCTGTTATATTCTCCAGTTACAGGATGGTGAAGCTCGCTCAGCCCGAATCCTGCCAGGCAGCGACTGTCTCTCATAAAACCACCACCTGGGAATGTCTTACTGTACTCCGATTGAGCGGCAGCCATGTCACCTGCGCTTAGCGGACAGCTGAGCTGCTTCCAGAGGGCTTACTATGGACATGTACACAATGCTTAAAGGTCACCACCATACTTTGTTTTCATTCTGGATAAGGGCAGCGTAACTCACAACTGTATCTGTTTTGCAGGGACAGTCCCTCTTTTGCAAGCAAATCTCTGTCCCACTTTCCACTGCAAATGTTCCTGTTCTTGGCCTGATGTACAAAACTGTGTATTGGCCTATTAAAAAAGTGGTATCACTGTGCTAAATGTTATGTCCACTGGACTGGAGGTGTGATGAAAATGTGACTGGAAGCGTGATGAGGATGGGGTTGGAGGTATGAGAAGGATGAGAAGGTGTAATTGAAGGTGTGATGAAAGTGTGTCTGGTGGTATGATGACGGTGTGGCCGGAGGTGTGATGAAGGTGTGGCCGGAGGTTTGGTGGTGTGTCTGGAGTTATGATGAAGGTGTGGCCGGAGATATGGTGGTGTGTCTGGAGATATGATGCAGGTGTGTCTGTATGATGACGGTGTGGCTGGAGGTGTGATGAAGGTGTGGCCGGAGGTGTGGTGATGTGTCTGGAGATATGATGAAGATGTGTCTGGAGATATGATGACGATGTGTCTGGAGATATGATGACGGTGTGGCTGGAGATCTGATGACAGTGTGACCAGAGGTGTGATAAAGGTGTGGCCGGAGGTGTAATGAAGATGTGTCTGGAGATATGATGAAAGTGTGACCAGAGGTGTGATGAAGGTGTGGCTGGAAGTGGGATAAAGGTGTGTCTAAAGATACGATGAAAGTGTGACCAGAGGTGTGATGAAGGTGTGGCCGGAGGTGTAATGAAGATGTGTCTGGAGATATGTTGACAGTGTGACCAGAGGTGTGATGAAGGTGTGGACGGAGGTGTAATGAAAATGTGTCTGGAGATATGATGAAAGTGTGACCAGAGATGTGATGAAGGTGTGGCTGGAAGTGTGCTGAAGGTGTGTCTAAAGATACGATGAAAGTGTGACCAGAGGTGTGATGAAGGTGTGGCCGGATGCGTGATTAAGGTGTGTCTGGAGATATGATGAAGGTGTGACCAGAGGTGTGGTAAAGGTGTGTCTGGAGATATGATGGAAGTGTGACCAGAGGTGTGAAGAAGGTGTGGCTGGAGATAAGATGAAGGTGTGACCAGAGGTGTGATAAAGGTGTGGCCCGAGATGTAATGATGGTGTGAAGGCAGATGTAATGAAGATGTGGTGGGACGTAAATGTAGGTGTGATAAAATGGTGATTGGATGTGTGATGAAAGTATGACTAGAAGTGTCATGGTAGTAATGTGAGTCATTCAGGTCTTAACCAATAAAAGAATAAAAATTACATCTAATGGTGCCAAACTCACGTTGTTACTACAAGTCATAGGCTCGTTGTGCTGTCGAGCCTGCCATCCAGACACATGGCAAGACTACTGTAGGAGTGCATATCATCCAATACTATAATGTAGAATTGAGATGGTGGCATGATTGGGCTGTGACAAGAATGTGGCTGGAGAAAATATCTCCTACTAAAGTGGGAGGATAGTAATGGTGTAATGTTTCCCTCTAAGGCAGGGGTCCCCAAACTTTGTTGGTCAAGGGACGGGTCAACATACTTCACTGCTGGTGGGCCGACACATACATAAATAAATGTTGAAAAACATTAAAGTGTATCTAGGTATTCATTCCCCCCAATCATGCCCAGAGGAGGCCTCCCAGCGGCTGCCATTCAATCATGCGGCACCCGAAGAACGTCTTTGTGTACCAGACAGGGAAGCATACCCAGGTAACAACCTGCTGTCCAATTGGACAGCAATGTCACCTGATGCAGAATTGGATTGGAAGCCAGCGAATGACTGCTTGCTGGCTTCTACAGTATGTGGATGGGTGGTGCCAGCACTGCTATTCTATATGCGGGCTGACAATATTTAAAGGTGCAGTGAGCCACATCAATAAGTTATACATTTTGAGTTTAGGGGGCCAGTGAAAAAGCATTGGCGGGCTGCATTTGGCCCACGGGCCATAGTATGAGGACCACTGCTTTAAGGTGAGGGCACAATGGTAGAGTAATGTTTCCCAATGAAAAGATACAGCAGTGGTGAAGTTACATCTCACACTGAAAATGGAGGACAGTGGCTGAGTAATGTCTCCACTGAAAAGGGAAGACAGTAGTGTAGTAGTGTCTCACACTGAAAAGGGAGAAAGACAGTGGTGAAGTAATGTATCCACTGAAAAGGGAGGACAGTGGTGGAGTAATGTCTACACTGAAAAGGGAGGACAGTGGTGGAGTAATGTCTCCACTGAAAAGGGAGGACAGTGGTGGAGGAATGTCTCCACTGAAAAGGGAGGACAGTGGTGGAGTAATGTCTCCACTGAAAAGGAAGGACAGTGGTGGAGTTATGTCTCCACTGAAAAGGGAGGACAGTGGTGGAGTAAGGTATCCACTGAAAAGGGAGGACAGTGGTGGAGTAATGTCTACACTGAAAAGGGAGGACAGTGGTGGAGTAATGTCTCCACTGAAAAGGGAGGACAGTGGTGGAGGAATGTCTCCACTGAAAAGGGAGGACAGTGGTGGAGTAATGTCTCCACTGAAAAGGAAGGGCAGTGGTGGAATTATGTCTCCACTGAAAAGGGAGGACAGTGGCGGAGTAAGGTATCCACTGAAAAGGGAGGACAGTGGTGGAGTAATGTCTCCACTGAAAAGGGAGGACAGTGGTGGAGTAATGTCTCCACTGAAAAGGGAGGACATCCCTCCACTGAATAATGTCTCCACTGAAAAGGGAGGACAGTGGTGGAGTAATGTCTCCACTGAAAAGGGAGGACAGTGGTGGAGTAATGTCTCCACTGAAAAGGGAGGACATGTATCCACTGAATAATGTCTCCACTGAAAAGGGAGGACAGTGGTGGAGTAATGTCTCCACTGAAAAGGGAGGACAGTGGAGGAATAATGTCTCCACTGAAAAGGGAGGACAGTGGTGGAGTAATGTCTCCACTGAAAAGGGAGGACAGTGGTGGAGTAATGTCTCCACTGAAAAGGGAGGACATGTCTCCACTGAATAATGTCTCCACTGAAAAGGGAGGACAGTGGTGGAGTAATGTCTCCACTGAAAAGGGAGGACAGTGGTGGAGTAATGTCTCCACTGAAAAGGGAGGACATGTCTCCACTGAATAATGTCTCCACTGAAAAGGGAGGACAGTAGTGGAGTAATGTCTCCACTGAAAAGGGAGGACAGTGGTGGAGTAATGTCTCCACTGAAAAGGGAGGACATGTCTCCACTGAATAATGTCTCCACTGAAAAGGGAGGACAGTGGTGGAGTAATGTCTCCACTGAAAAGGGAGGACAGTGGTGGAATAATGTCTCCACTGAAAAGGGAGGACAGTGGTGGAGTAATGTCTCCACTGAAAAGGGAGGACAGTGGTGGAGTAATGTCTCCACTGAAAAGGGAGGACAGTGGTGGAGTAATGTCTCCACTGAAAAGGGAGGACATGTCTCCACTGAAAAGGGAGGACAGTGGTGGAGTAATGTCTCCACTGAAAACGGAGGACAGTGGTGGAGTAATGTCTCCACTGAAAAGGGAGGACAGTGGTGGAGTAATGTCTCCACTGAAAAGGAAGGACATGTCTCCACTGAATAATGTCTCCACTAAAAAAGGAGGACAGTGGTGGAGTAATGTCTCCACTGAAAAGGAAGGACAGTGGTGGAGTAATGTATCCACTAAAAAGGAAGGACAGTGTTGAAGTAAAGTCTCACACTGAATAGGTAGGGCAGAGGTGGAGTAATTTCTCCACTGAAAAGGGAGGACAGTGTTGGAGTAATGTTCTCCACTGAAAAGGGAGGACAGTGTTGGAGTAATGTTCTCCACTGAAAAGGGAGGACAGTGGTGGAGTAATGTCTCCACTGAATACAAAAGTATCACTACGCTCCAATGGAACAAAGCAGAATGTCAGGGCATCACATCAATGAAAAAGGTCACTTCACCTCTGTAATCTTAAAGAGACTCTGTAACAAAATGTTGAGCCTTATTTCTTTTATCCTATATGTTCCTGTAGCTGTTCTAATGTGCTCTGTCTTACTGCAGCCTTTCCTATCTGCACAGTGGCTGTATTATTTCTGTTATATGATCTAATCGTTTCTCCTCTGTCGGCTCTGTCGGGCTGAGGCAGTCAGGCTGGAATGTGCTGTGCTGCTTGTGATTGGATAGAAGCTATACACACCCTCTCCAGGCCCCCTGCACACTCTGTATGACTCACACACTGAGCTACTCTCAGGGTATCACTTGCTATGTCTTTTGTTTGTAAACACTGCATAAAAATGGCAATTACAAGCCAGGATTGCAGCAGGGAGAGGCAGAAACAGCACAGAGGGGCCCAGGAGAACATAATGAATAGAATGGTATGCTTTTTATTGTAAGAATTTTACAGTACAGATTATCTTTAACACCAATAAAAACACTGCTTCCTCACTCCTCACTGTACAAGTTCAGAGCAAAACCCTGTAAAATAATTTAAAACATGCACATAGTGCCAAGTATTGCCTGTAACAAGCTACAATATGCACCCCATGCCACACTCCAGGGGGTAGTGCCACCACCATATGAGGGATAAGAGCGTACCTTCCCCTTTGTGGGTACACTCACCAGAAGCGCTTCTTGTATCACTGCGTATCACACAAAGCTGGTCAGCCAAGAAAGAACTCACTTCATGAATGCAGACTCCAAGTTTAATAGTTAAAAACACATGCAGGGGATTACACATGCACATGAAAGCTCCAGCCGCGGACCACAGAGCAGCACATTACCATATGATCACCCCGATTCCTGGTATGACGTCAGCGCGCACCTTCGACTCCTCACTACGCGTTTCGTCACGCTCATGACTCATTCAGGTGCTGGAGGAACACAGGCCAACGCCGAAATAAATATGCTACACTGCACCTCCTCCGTCACCTGCTTCATCCACATCACTGCCCTCTATTGTCGCTGGGCTACCAGATAATGCGCTGACCTGTCTCCACCCACGGTGTGCACAATATATAAAAAGCAAAAATAAAAAAAAATAATATAATAAAACAAAAACATTTTAGCATATTTCGTGAAATCCTATTAATACTTGTTAATTTACACAGAACAGGGAGGTGTAACGATTGGTGTCAGCACGCAGAGAGAATCTGATTATTAGTGATCTGCAGTATCACCAAGAATGCAGATATATACCTGATTATTGATGATCTGCAGAATCACCGATAAGGCCCGGTTCACATTAGCGGTGGCCGTCCGGAATCGCCGTGCCGGAGCCGGACCGCTTGCAGAACGGACGGAACGGACGCACGGCATAGCAATGAAAGCCTATGCGTCCGTTCACATGCGTCCGTTCTGCCGGACCGGAGCCGGACCGGAGCCGGACCGGATCCGGACTCCGGCGTCCGTTCCAACATGCGCTATTTTTTGGTCCGGCTCCTCCGGCAGCCGTATCCGGAGCGGAGCCGGACTGCACCATCCGGCCAATACAAAGCAATGAGAGCCGGAGAGCGCACAACACACTGGCTACAAAAACCGGACGTTCTACCCCACTTCCTATGCATTTTGGATGGGGACCACATGGGCCCAGCGTTCAAAGAGTGGGGCAGCAGCGATTTCATGCTGGAGCTCTTTTTGGCAGCAACATGTCTGATATGTCTGACAAGGAGGCGAACAACAGGAAGGAGAGAAATCCCAGGTTTACGAGTAAAAAATGCCTGGATCCATGGTCCCAACTGCAGTCTCTGTATCCACGGATGGTCTCCACACGTCCACCTGTCTCCAACAATGACCCCAGACCCTTCTGCTGACCTCCCAGACCCCAGGTATTTACAGAATGTTATCTCCTTAAGAAACCGGATCCGGACCGCAACCGTGTTCACACCGCACGGAAACCGGATGCAAACGGACCGGATCCGGACCGGATCCGGATAGGAACCGTACGGATCAGGTCCGGTCCGGATACGGTGCGGTCCGGACATCCGGTGCGGTTTTTACTAAACCGCAAGTGTGAACGGGGCCTAATACAGATATATTGCTAACCTCTGGACACCTATAGGTATGTGAGTTTTTGGTATAACAGTAGTATTTTGAGTAATGCACCTGCTGAGCAGATGATCATAGGCAGTAAAGGAATACTGCTCTTGAGGACACAGGAACCTTCCAGCAGCCTGAGACTCTCCAAGGGGTGGAGTCAGGCTGGAGATAGGAAGGACCAGAAAGTGAGTGACACCTGAAGGTGGATGTCACTATCTGATCTGGAGTCTATCTCTTCAGAGGAGAGATAGCTCTCGAGGTCGGGCACGCCTGGTCGGTAACACACGGACAGATAAAGTACAAAGACAGAAGACTGATTCGGTATCCAGGGCAAGCAGGGTTTGGCAACGGAGTATTAGATATGCGAGGTACCGAATCAGAGGACAGAGGAGTAGTCAGGAAAGCAATAAGTCATAACAGATATCAAACAATGCCTACTCTGGGGGTGAGGTCCGTGGTCTCTACACCCTGGAACTAGTCTGAAGTATAACAGAATGATCGTACAAGTTCCCTAGTCTTGGGTGCGAGGTCCGTGGTCTCAGCACCCTGGAAATAGTCTGAAGTATAACACAAATACAGTTCCCTAGTCTTGGGTGCGAGGTCCGTGGTCTCAGCACCCTGGAACTAGTCTGGAGTATAACACAAATGATAATACAGTACCCTAGTCTTGGGTGCGAGGTCTGTGGTCTCAGCACCCTGGAACTAGTATGGAGTATAACACAAATGATAATACAGTTCCCTAGTCTGGGTGTGAGGTCTGTGGTCTCTACACCCTGGAACTAGCCTAAGCATAAACAGAATAACAGTATAAGTAATCTGGCTCAGTGTGAATTCCCAGGTCCACCTGGTTCAAACACACTGTTGGATCTGACTAAGGTCTGAGTGCTTCCACGTAGTTTTCGCAATGGCAGACAACTTGCAACTGGCCAGCAGTAACTATATATGGAGTAGTGCTCTCCAGCACCACCCATAATTGATCAACCAAAAGTATCCTGCTCTGGAGTCAGCTGATCGGCGTGATCAGCTGATCTCTCCATGCCCAGTATAAGAGATCTGCCTCTCAGCGCGCGCGCGCGTGCGTATTCCTAAGCCTGTGTGCACTAACAGACTCAGCCACACCGGACACACGCTGCCGCATGCAAACCGCCGTGCTGGACGCGGAACCAGCCGCCTTACTGTTATTACATGCGGCGGCTTTTCCGCGTTCTGCCCTGTTACCAGACGCACGCTTCCGCGTGCAAACCACCGCATTGGACGCGGAATCAGCCGCCTCCTCAGCAGCACACGCGGCGGCTTTTCCGCGTTCTCTCACAGGAGGTTAGATGTGGAGTAATGTCTCCACTGAAAGGGGAGGACAGTGGTGGAGTAATGTTTCTACTGAAAAGGGAGGACAGTGGAGGAGTAATGTCTCCCACTGAAAAGGGAGGATAGTGCAGTAATGTCTCCCACTGAAAAGGAAAGACAGTGAAGACATAAACTCTACCACTGAAAAGAAAGGATGCCTCCACCTCCTCATCCTTCGTTTATGGCCCATACTCACGGGCTACAATTGTTGCGGCGACAGGTGGCCCGTGAGTATGGGCCGTTGCGCGGGCGCGCACCCCGAACCGTCGCTGATGTCGCCAGGCGATTGGCGTGGTCAATTGCCTGGCAACAGTCGCCGCCGCAACTGTCGCTAGTCCGCGTGAGTACGCGGACTAGCGACAGCAACCTCTATTGAGGTATACTGAGCTTCCGGCGGGGGGAGGAGGAACGTCGGCGACAGCTTCCATTGAGCCGCTGGTCCCTCTTCCGCGTGTGTACGCGGAGGGACCTGGCGAGGAGCTGTCGCCGGCCTGTCGCCCACACGCTCACGTGTGCTGGCGACAGGCACAAAAAGTTGCCCGTGAGTATGGGCCATTAGTCAAGTCCAACTCTCCATGATTACATATACTTATGCAAGCCAGATGTGTCTGTCAAATCATTACTTATTTCAAAATCATTACCTTGCCATAGTGAAGGGCAGGCGTGGGCTCACGAGTCCATAAGGGCTCGAATTTGTGATTTAAATGAGGCTTAATTGCCTCAGGTATGCAGCTGGGAGAGAGGAGGTTACTTACTCATAAGTCTGTTGTCTTCTATGAGTTTCAAACGTCTTGCACGCGTCCGATTTGAAGGAGGAAGTGCGGTAGTGAGTCTTGCAACACGTCCAATAGGACGTGTGCAAGACGTCTGAAACGCATAGAAGACAGCAGACTTATGGGTAAGTAACCCCCTCTCTCCGAGTTGCACACCTCAGGCAATTAAGCTTCATTTAAATTACGAGTTCGAGTCCTTACGGACTCTCGAGCCCACCACTGGTGAAGGGGCTTGTATATCTCAATGAAGCTATGAGCTGTATCAGGATGGGCCACTAAGGAACAAGCAGGTCATGGCAGATCATGATCCCTAAAAAAGGAGAACAGTGATGGTGGACATTATGGTGATAACATATTATGTAAAGTTTATGGTTGGTTAACAGCAGGTAATCTGGCTATTTGGTTTCATGTTTGAGATACCTCCAACAAACAAAGAGCATTAACGGATATCTTAGCACTCAATATTTTTCAAAAAAGATGCCTACTTGTGTGTAGGGAGCTGTGCAGGTGCTTACCGCACCTCCAGTACCCCAACGTCTTCCTCCTTCTTCCATTGTCCAAGTTCTTCACTTCTTGGTTGGTGGTCAGTATCTCCTGACCCGGACATACTGTGTGCAGTATCTCCACTTGGGCGCCTTGCGAACACGCTTACCTCATATGGTGTCGCAGTATGTCTGGGTCAGATGCCGTGCTGACCAGGAAGTGAAGAACTTGGGAAATTACAAGAGAACGGAGGGAGATGCCCGGGCGTGGGAAGTACGGTGAGCATCTGTACAACTCCCCACACACACAGTAGGCATCCTTTTTGAAAATATTGAGTGCTAAGGTATCTTTTAAGTGTTGTTGTCTAACTATAATATAAGTGTTGTTTGTATTATGAAGTGTACACGTGCATTCCCAATGCGTCATGGCTCCAGCGTGGCCTGTGGATTCCTGGAAGTGAGGAAAAGGATGGTGACGGCAATAAGGAGGTGGCTGTGGCCAGCCAGAGAGGAGCGGGGACAAGCCACCCCAGTGACAGATCTGCGCTGTGACCCGAGAATTGCTGCAGATCGTCTACAGGGAGGACCATAATCCAGAAAGACATTGTGCAGAAATAATTGTGCAGAACGGTCCTTGCAGTGTTTGGTTTATGTCAGATATTCATCTTTCTATAGAAGGAATGTAAGGTGGAGGAATGTATAAACAGAGAGGCGTCTGCTGTGTAAATATGGAGTATATATGGAATATGGAACGCAGCCTCTGCTCTCTGTTCCCTGATCAGTGTGTTTATAGTTCAGCGGACCATGTAACCCCCCCTCCTGCGTGACCCACATCTCCCCAGACACAGAGTAGGTGATCTTCTGACTTCACTGATGCATGCTTGTTCCTGGGCAGCCAGCCAGTGATTATAAAGCCATAAACAGCCGGGGAATCAGAATGTGTAGAAGAAAGTTTTCATCAGTGTTAATGGCTAAATATAATTTTATAGACCCAAATAAATCAAAAGTATGCTCCACCCCCTAATAATATCCAAAGTCCATAGAGTTCACTAAAAGGGGTTTAAAGGAGCCAACACATTTATAGTTATTTTTATCGGTATCACTTTAATTCGTGTTTGGTTTTCACTTTTTTGGGATAAAGTGTATAATAACATTCAGGTTTGACGAACAGAATTTCCAGAGACAGCATCGTGTTTCGCAGTGAGAAGCCACTTCCTCGGAGGCATACCAGCAGTTCTGGATGTGTGCCTGGCTTTCAGGGGAATAGAGAGATGATAGGCGTATTTGGAAGTGATGCATCATGGGAAACCAAACTTGCTCACTTAAAGGGTACCTGAACCGAGTAAAATTATTTAAAATAAATAAATGATGTACCTGCAAATGAATATTACATACCGTATATTCTGGCGTACAAGACGACTGGGCGTATAAGACAACCTCCCAACTTTTCCAGTTAAAATATAGAGTTTGGGATATACTCGCCGTATAAGACTACCTCTCTTCCAAAGCACACCAAATAAAAATTAAAAAAATCCTATACTGATGCTATGAATGAACAGATACTGGTGCTATACTGTATGTGGTACTCAGTATATAACAGTGTATAGGTGACTGGTTGGATCGGTTAGCTCTCTCTAAGTGGATTGGTTAGCTCTCCTTATCTGTTTATCAGAGCGGTATGGAAGAATAGATTGCGCTGTGCCCATAAAACACGCCTCTTTCACCCCTCTGGCCCACCTTGTTTCCCATTTACCTCCTTCTCTGCCTCTCAGATCTCGCACATGTGCACCTGCGCCGCTTCACTACAGTCCTCACCAGCGAGATCTGAGATGCGGTAACAGGATAGGGAGCATCGCCCGGCATCAATGACACCCGGCGTATAAGACGCCTCCTGACTATTCAGATGATTTTCAAAAAAAAAGTAGTCTTATACGCCAGAATATACAGTACTTTTTTGTTTTACTCAGCCAAAGTTTATTAAAGAACAAACTATTATTATTATTGATTTATATAGCACCAGCATCTTCCGTGGTAGCATACAGGGTATATCAATACAAAACATACAAAACAACAGTTGATACAAGACAAGAGGGGGTAACAGCTAATGCAGTGAACAAATTAACTACATATTTTGCAGAATCGAGTGGCAAAAACGATTGAGAAGAGAATCGAGCACCAGAAACGAACCGTGTATTCCCAGCATTACAATCTAAACATTGAAGGTATAGGACAGTAGGTAAAGGGAAGCTGTGTGTGTGTGTGGAGTGGTAGAAATGGTGGTTAGTGGGCAGTGTCCGAGGTAGGGGAGTATGCTTGCCTGAAGAGGTGAGTTTTCAGATTGCGCCTAGAAATAGTAATTGTAGGTGAGTGGCGGATGTGTTGAGGGAGAGCGTTCCAGAGGAGGGGAAAGGATCGAGAGAATAAGGTGATCAGAGAAGAAGACGGAAGGCTGTCGTTAGCAGAGCGGAGATTGCGTGTAGGATGGTATCTGGAAATAAGTTGAATAAGATAGTAAGGAGCTATGTTGTGGAGAGCTTTGTAGGCGAGAGTAAGGAAACATACATATATTTGTTGATAGAGCCGGCACTACCATAGAGGCAACATGGGCAATTGCTTCAGGGCCCCAGGGCCTGTAGGGGCACCCCAAGGAGTCTCCCCCAACTCAACTGTTGCTCCATGGGGTAGCTGCAGAGTCTTCAGCAGCATAGCATCCCACTTGTCCCGGCGGACAGACACCTCTGTGAGTCTGTGGCTCTGGGTGCTTCCATCTTCATCCACCGCTGGCTGCATCTTCGCTGTGACCTGTGGCATGATATTATGTAGTAACATGTGTCGGCTCACAGAGGCAACGCTCCCCTGTAAGGATGGAGTCAGGGAGTGCATGGAGTCATGGACCGGCAGACACATGCTTTCAGGAACAGGTGAGACACTGCTCGGGAACACAGTGAAGTTGGGTGGTGATATCGGAACTGGGGGGACAGCAGCCGGCTCAGGAATGCTGGAGGAAATTTGGCTGCAACAATGGGCCCCTCATGACGTTTTCTGATTTGGAGGTGTCTGTCAGGGGAGCCCCTGGACTTATTTTGCCTTGTGGTCCATAAAACCGGCCCTGTTTATTAAGCAATTATAGATTCTGTGTACATTAGTAAATGAACAGCAAAAGGAACCTTTCAGTGTAGCACAACAGGAGCAATAAAAGGAGATCGATCCATATTATATATAGCACCAAAACCAAGTCAGAGTAATAGCACACAAACATTATATAACACACCTAATGGCCCTAATTACAACCATTATTAAACTCGGAGAAAAAAAGACAGAGCAGTAACATGGAACCAAAACTTAGTATAGATCGTATTATGGACAAAGTCTACTTCTGTCTAGTTCCAGTCATATCAGTTGCTGTCAGTTAGAACTAAAAGGACAATTAATGAGCAAGGTAATGTCCCTGTTTCCCTGTGGCTCAAGTGGGCGATAGTGCTGACCAGGAAGCTGTTATGGGGTCATTGCCATTTTTAAAATGGAGGATGGTGAATTCCATGGGTCACAGTGAAAGAGATTGATGAGTAGACTACACGGGAGGTAAGTATGATGTGTCTATGTGTATTTTGACTTTTATTTGTCAGTTCAGGTTTGCTTTAACCAGTTCATCCCAAAGCGTTTTTTACCCTAATGGACAAGAGCGATTTTCACCTTTCAGTGCTCATCCCTTTCATTTGCCAATAGCTTAATCACTACTAATCACAATGAAATGATCTATATCTTGTTTTTTTCACCACCAATTGGGTTTTTTGGGGTTGATATTTGATTTCAGTCAGTGTTCTCCCCAGGCTCTTTTAGCCGGGTGCTCCACCCGGCTAGATTTGGTGACCACCCGGCTGTCATCGGCTCACCTCCTTACTTCCTCCTATGCTGTAAGCAGAGTGGCCCTGCATTTTTATCTCGCCCCACCCGGCTGCTTTTTCATGACACCCGGCTACTATTTCATGCCACCCGGCTGGAAAAAAATTCTGGGGAGAACACTGTCAGTAATTACTTTATTTTCTATGCATTTTAAAGGGAACAACAAGGAAAGAATGAAAAAATACACTATTTCTCCAATTTCATCCCCTATAGTTTTAATATAAACACTGCTACTGTGCATAAAACCCACACATTTTATCTGCCCATTTGTCCTGGCTATCACAAGATTTTAATTATGTCCCTAGTACAAAGTATGGTGACAATATAGTATTTAAAAAAATAAAGGTGTATTTTTTCTTTGGTGGTCTTTTTTTTCCCATTGTTTTCACATGCACGTGAATGCAAGTGCACGCCCGGGAGCGCGCATGTGCATGCATGCACGCGCACAGCGGCAGCAGCACTGTCTGACTTATAAAAACGTCCTGGAGCCATTAGGAGGCTCTAGCAGGACGTTTGTATAAGTCAGCTTGTCATTAAGTGGTTAAAGCTGAATTATTGCACATACCTTGTTTTAAGAAGGCAATGTTATATTTAGCATTGCTTTTCGTCAGAGGGCTTTTCGGTCTCTTTTACCTCCTTATACACTCTTTAAGGCTAAAAAAAAATCCAGCCATGCCTAGAAACCAGAGATGCACGTTGCAGGGTCAGGGCAGAGAGAGTCCAGACTGCCGGGATAAGATCAATCGCAGGGAGACACAACTGCTGAGATAAGATCAATTCACCTTGCGGGGAGACTAGACTGCTGGGATAAAATCAGTCTCAGGGAGTCACAAGTGCTGAGATAAGATCAATCCAACCGCAAGAAAATCCAGGCTGCTGAGGAGGCACAGTTTGTAGAGAGCGGAAATGGGGCTCTAGGCAAGATAGCAGTTTTTGATCACCACTGATGGTCACCCTGCTTTTTTATTTAGCAAGATTTGGTGGGGGCCAATATCAACCAGGCATTGCGCAAGGCATGCGTTATAATAAGTGTGAACTGCAATGGACACTGCAGGCATTATACCATACACATTAATGCAAAGCCTGCTTGCCTCGCAGAGATGTGAACAGGCCCACATAATTGTATGGGCAGTGAGTTGACAAGTAGACTTACAGTTGGATGCCAAAGTTTGGGCAACCTTGTTAATTGTTATTGTTATGATTTTCCTGTATAAATCGTTGGTTGTTACGATAAAAAATGTCAGTTAAATATATCATATAGGAGACACACACAAACCGAGATCTCAACGTCTTTCGTGAACATTGGACAAAATAAAGTTCACTTCCTCAGGAGTAAGTTCCCAGCTTAATAGTTTAGTTTGAGATGTAGGCTGGTATCTAAAAATAAAAGCAAAGGAGGTAATGCAAGCACAAGCATGGTTGTCAGCAGGCTGGGGGAAGGGAGGGGGGGAGTGGGAGGGGATAAGGTATGGATTTGGAAAGGATAAGGGCTGGGAAATGGAAAGGGGGTAGGGTATGGGGAAGGGTATATACAGTATTGGATTATGTAATATACAGTGGGATGCAAAAGTTTGGGCAACCTTGTTAATCGTCATGATTTTCCTGTATAAATCGTTGGTTGTTACGATAAGAAATGTCAGTTGCATATATATATATATATATATATATATATATATATATATATATATATATATATATATATATATATATATATATATATATGAGACACACACAGAGATATTTGAGAAGTGAAATGCACAATAATTGTTTAAATAAAATTAGGCAGGTGCATACATTTGGGCACTGTTGTCATTTTATTTATTCCAAAACCTTTAGAACTAATTATTGGAACTCAGATTGGCTTGGTAAGCTGAGTGACCCCTGACCAACATACACAGGTGAATCCAATTATGAGGAAGAGTATTTAAGAGGGTCAATTGTCAGTTTCCCTCCTCTTTTAATTTTCTCTGAAGAGTAGAAACATGGTGGTCTCAAAACAACTCTCAAATGACCTGAAGACAAAGATTGTTCACCATCATGGTTTAGGGGAAGGATACAGAAAGCTGTCTCAGAGATTTCAGCTGTCTGTTTCCACAGTTAGGAACATTTTGAGGAAATGGAAGACCAAAGGCTCAGTTTAAGTTAAGGCTCGGAGTGGCAGACCAAGAAAAATCTCGGATAGACAGAAGCAACAAATGGTGAGAACAGTCAAAATCAACCCACAGACCAGCACCAAAGACCTACAACATCATCTTGCTGCAGATGGAGTCACTGTGCATCGTTCAACCATTCAGCGCACTTTACACAAGGAGATGCTGTATGCGAGAGTCCAGCCACAGCACAAACAGAGCCGACTGATTTATGCTAAAGCACATTTGGACAAGCCAGCTTCATTTTGGAATAAGGTGCTGTGGACTGATGAAACTAAAATTTAGTTATTTGGGCATAACAAGGGGCATTATGCATGGAGGGGAAAAAACAGCATTCCAAGAAAACCACCTGCTACCTACAGTAAAATATGGTGGTGGTTCCATCATGCCAGTGCAGGGACTGAGAATCTTGTCAAAGTTGAGAGACACATGGATTCCACTCAGTATCAGCAGATTCTGGAGACCAATGTCCAGGAATCAGTGGCAAAGCTAAAGCTGCGCCGGGCCTGGATCTTTAAACAAGACAACGACCCTAAACACTGCTCAAAATCCACTAAGGCATTCATACAGAGGGACAAGTACAACATTCTGGAATGGTTATCTCAGTCCCCAGACCTGAATATAACTGAAAATCTGTGGTGTGAGTTAAAGAGAGCTGTCCATGCTCGGAAGCCATCAAACCTGAATGAACTAGAGATGTTTTGTAAAGAGGAATGGTCCAAAATACCTTCAATCAGAATCCAGACCCTCACTGGAACCTACAGGAAGAATTTAGAGGCTGTAATTTCTGCAAAAGGAGGATCTACTAAATATTGATTTCATTTCTTTTTTGTGGTGCCCAAATTTATGCACCTGCCTTATTTTGTTTAAACAATTATTTCACACTTTCAGTAAATCCAATAAACTTCATTTCACTTCTCAAATATCACTGTGTGTGTCTCCTATATGATATATTTAACTGACATTTTTTATCGTAACAACCAACGATTTATACAAGAAAATCATGACAACAAGGTTGCCCAAACTTTCGCATCCCATTGTATTCTGCAACCCAACTGATGCAGTGTAAATGCACCATAATGGCCTGTTGCCACAAAGTTTGCTCCTCATGACACTCACGGGTGCACGCCTTGCATGAGCAGAGGATGCTCACCCATTGGGGGTTGGCGATCTTCAGAGGCTGCCAGTGGGAGACTGGACAAGACCAAAGCTACAGTGAGGGACACGTGACTTGTAGGGGCTTGAAGAAGCCCCAGATGGGTAAAGATAGATTTATTTAATTCACCTCGCTTGTCCTTTAAGGGGGACAATAACTGAGCATGTCTATGTATAGTTAGTTCAAAAAAAAGATAAGATCAGTCATTCTGCTGAATCCAGGCTGCTGAGATAATATCAATCTGCCTCACAGAGGATATAAACTGCTGACATAAAAAAAATTCAATCCACCTTACAGAAAGTCCAACCTGATGTGCTTCATACACAGTCCAGGCTGTTGATATATGATCATTCTGCTTCATAGAAAGTCTGGGGTAGGGTGGGTACATGCCCTTGATCACTATCACCTGCAGGGATCGCGACTGGATCCCTCAGGCTACAGTCCTGTAATGACAGACGTGTCGCTAGCCTACAGAAGTTCTGTTGCTATGGAATCCAAGCAGTCAGCACTCAGTAGAGAATCAGATGCTGAAATGTTTTAAATCTTCACCAAAAAGACAATGTTTGGGGGTATAACCCCTCTCTCAAGGCATAAGGTAAACATACAGTATATACAGTATATCAGTGCACACACACCACACCCATTGCTGCAGAGGCGGCACGGTGCATAGCAAAGCAGGGAGGGGTGACCAGGAGAACAATAGGTTCCGTCAGTCTGGATCTCTCACTGAAACATAGGCAGAGATTGGGGTCTGTTGTACTTGGCATGCGCTCCACGTAAATTGGCGTGGATGCGGTGACAGCCCCAGGACCGCTCAACGGCGTAACATCCTGGGGCGGGGTTTGCAGAAGATCGCTCCGCTCCGTCATCAATCTCCCAGCGGCCATCACAGCTAGGAGACTGTTAGAAGGCGAAACCGCCGTCTAGTTACACTGTACAGCGCTGCGATCTATGGCAGAGCTGTACTGGGGACAGTCGTGTGACAAGGCTGTCCCCCTGGGAGACACAGGAGCAATCGGCTATCATAGGCTGATGCCTCTGACAGCCGATCGCAGTGATTGGCTGGTGGGGGGAGAGTGGGAGATCCGGGAATAAAAAAAAAAAAATAGTGAAATTTATTGAAAAAAATATATATAAACAAATAAAAAAATAAATAAATAAACATGCCGGCAGGGATCAGAGCCCACCAACAGAAATCTCTGTTGGTGGGCAGAAAAGGGGGGGAATCACTTGTGTGCTAAGTTGTACAACTCTGCAGCAGGGCCTTAAAGCTGCAGTGGCCTAAATTGTAAAAAAAAAATAGCCTGGTCACTAGGGGGGTGTAAGCCTACGTTCCACAAAAAGGATCCAAGCACCTGTTCATGAAAAAATGTAAAATGAACCTCCCCATAAGAAGGTTCGTGATAGAGTGTGCCGTTGGGGGGGTAGGCGTGATCAGCATTACTTACCTATGGGCGGCTGCTCCTCTAGTCTAGCTCACCATCCATATGGAGTCGGCCATGTTCCCCAGGGAGCAACTGCAGTTTAAAGCTCCCACAGACGTGTCACACACCACCGACCGCTTTAATGCATAATGAGATGTACTCATATCGACGGACTACTTCTCCCAGCATGCTCTGTAGCAGTTGGAGGTGCATGAACACCACTGCAGGAGCTTCAAACTGCGGTCGTTCCCTGGGGATCATGGTGAACCCCATACGGACGATGGGCTAGAACCCCCAACGGCACGCTCTGTCACAAACCTTACAGGAAGCTTAATTTTATATTTTTTCATAAACAGGTGCTCTAGTCCCTTTAAAGAGGATCTGTAACATCAAAAGATCCCCTGGGGGGTACTCACCTCGGGTGGGGGAAGCCTCCGGATCCGAATGAGGCTTCCCACGCTGTCCTCTGTCCCACAGGGGTCTCGCTGCAGCCCTCCGTACAAGATGACTTCCCGGCTCCTGCGCAGGCGCTCTGACGGCTGTCGGCTCCGAACTACACGGAAATACCCGATCGCCGTCGGGTCTGCTCTACTGCGCAGGCGCAAGTTTCCGGCGCCTGCGCAGTAGAGCGGACCCGACTGAGATCGGGTATTTCCGTGTAGTTCGGAGCGGAAAGCAGCCCCCGCTGGAGCCAGCAAAGGTAAATATTGATTTTACAGTCGGGTCTGTCGCCGGCTGTTCGGAGGGCTGCAGCGAGACCCCCGTGGGACAGAGGACGGCGTGGGAAGCCTCATTAGGATCCGGAGGCTTCCCCCACCCGAGGTGAGTACCCCCCAGGGGATGTTTTTGAGGTTACAGAGTCTCTTTAAGAGGCAGAAACAGCCAGGAGCACACACTGCAGAAAGCAGAATCTGCATATGTAATAAGCAGCTATGACTGTCTCCATTTACATTTTCATTCCATGTGTCACACTAGATTGTAGTCTTCCTGCAGCACAACCTCTCCTGCAAGCTTGTGCTGTCTCCTCGGTCTGTGCCAGTCATCCTCTGGAGAGGTGTATATGGCACCTGCTGCACGACCTCTGCAATACCTCACACAACGTTCTGAGATGAGAAAGAGGGACACTTAAGCTACGCCCCTGCCACACCCCTGTCATACTCCTAGTCACGCATACCATAAAGATTTCATAGGAAAAATATGTAGTTTTATAATTCAAACCACATGGGTCCTTTCTATCCAGGGTAATTTTCCTTCATATTACCATTTTACAAATAGCAATTTAAAGGATGGAAATAAAGTTTAGAGTCGATCAAACACCTTTTTAGTAGAGAAATATATATATTTACATAGAAAGAGGGATAGAGTCCTGAAAGAGGGACAAATGAGGAGGAAAGAGGGACAGGGCACAACCTCTCCTGCCAGCTTTACCGTCTCCTCGGTCTGTGCCAGTCCTTCTCTGGTGAGATGTATATGGCACCTGCAGCACTACCTCTCCTGCAAGCCTGTGCTGTCTCCTCGGACTGTGACAGTCATTCTCTGTAAAGGGATATATGGCAGCTGCAGCACGACCTCTCCTGCAAGCTTTGCTGTCTCCTCAGTCTGTGTCAGTCATTCTCTGCAGAGGTCTATATGGCACCTGCAGCACGACCTTCACTGCAAGCTTGTGCCGTCTCCTCAGTCTGTGCCAGTCATTCTCTGAAGAGATGTACACCTGCAGCACTACCTCTTCTGCACACTTGTGCCGTCTCCTCAGTCTGTGCTAGTCATTCTCTGCAGACTATAGAAACTGTAGAAGACAAGGGAAAAAAACACAGGGACACCAGGAGCCCTTTCTGGTGTACTATCGAAGGTTATTTGGCTGAAGCAAGAGTTTATTATACTCACTGCTCCTTAACAAGGCTTCACTCCACCAGGGTGTAGTGAAAACCACACAACGTGGGGTGGTGAAACAAGACACAGTGGGATAGGAGGAACCCTTGGTAGTAGAAATATATATATATATATATATATATATATATATATATATATATATATATATATATATATATATATGTATTTGCCGATAATGATTATTAGGTGTAAAAAGTTCTTGCCTAACTTAACCTGCTGCCGACTGCTCCACGCCGATTGGCGTGAGCAGTGCGGCAGCCCCAGGACTGCTCCACGCCCATTGGCGTGAACGGCCGTCTATGGGGCTATGTTATGATCATGTCTGCAGCGTTTACTGCTGGCTGCAGTGGTATTGTAACCCAAGCAGTTCTGATGTCATTACATGCATTTTCTTGCATAGTTTGGTTTGCACTTAAACTAGTTGCTGATTCCATCTGCAGTCACTCTGAAATTAATGACAGTTTAACATGCTCTTGTGTAAACAAACATTGTCTGCTGCAGTGGAGGGGCAGTCCCTTTCCTGCAGGATGCATATCATTGTCTGCCTTTTCCTGCTATCAGCCTGTGATTAATTACCATTCACTTGTGTGGGAATCTGCAGGTCTGCTCCCATTGGATGACCTCAGTATAAAGAACTGCTTCCTGCAATGTCTCATGGGCTGCCATAGTCTCAGATTCTATCTGTTACTCTGCTCGTGCCCCACCTCGTTCCTGGTCCGTGTGGACTGCGCTGACTCCTGCGAAGGGGTCAGCGAGTCCTCCTAGTTCTGCTCTTGTTCTAGAAGTTGTTACTTGCTTGTCTTGTGTCATATATTGGTTCATCGCCAATATATACGCATACTTGCGCATTTTGTTATTTTCCTTGTATCCGTGTTACGTTGATATATCAGTGTCGCTGATATATACGTACACGAACTGTTTATATCCTGTGTTCCGTTAGTCCGCGTTCCAGCACGCTGAGCTAGTTATCCTGTTCCTGGTCCTGTTTGTGGATTGCGTTCATCTCTGCGAAGAGATAGCGAATCCTTCTGAGTCCTGTTCCCTGTATTACTCCAGTCTTAGTCAGAGTTCCTGCTTATGTCATATATCGGTTCATTGCCGATATATACATATGTTAGTCAGACGTTACGAATAGTTTCATTGATAACTGTAATTGTAATACGCTAGGAAATCATACTTATTGTATATTTATCTGTGTTACGTTCATCTATCTTGATCCTGCTATTTTCTGACTATCCTGTCCTGTCTTTGTGAGGCACGCCATCGCCGCAACGCATTGGCTGCCTCATTCCAGTCTGTCTGGTTTTGGACGCTTGCTGTCGCTAAGTAGCCGCTAGCTAGCAAGCGTTCATTCTGTCTACTTGTTCTGATCTCCTCAGTCCTGGTTTATGCGCTCAGCGCTACTTTGCGCTGAGACGTTATTACGAAAGTGTTGTTTGTGGCTGTTCGGATCTGCACCGGCTCTGTGCACCACAATCTCCTATTGGAGTCAGTCCTCTCCTCCACTAAACTGGGGATATCCTGATCCCTTGTGCTGGTGTGTGTACCTCCTTCACGTCAGCTTATGTGTTGTATGCTGACCGTGGAGATTACACCTCCAAGCTTAACATTATGGTAGCCCCATTACCAATCCCCATTGTGGGGGGGGGGGGGTTCCCAGCAAAAATGACACTGTTTGTTATGGTTCCTGTTCCTTTAAGAAATTTGAGAAGCTCAATTCTGAAACAGAAAATGAGTTTTTTTTTTGAATGTACCAGGTTCCTGGCCAATCCCGAGCTCTAGGCTACTCCTGTTTCAACGTGGGCCCCCCAGCTAGTTTATGTTTTATTTAAGGGAAGATTGTTTCAGTGGGCCTACGATGTCTTGGATCATACCAATTTAAAAGAGAGACCACTGGAATTTCTAGCGTTTGTGATCCATAACTGGCTGCGCAAAACCGATTTGCCTAGCCCTTTTGATAAGCTCCTGGCAGCTTGTCAATCAGCTGCTCCTTCTACTGCCTACAAAAATAATCAGCAAGCAGATAATTGTTCTGATAACTTTTCTTCTGCTAAGGCAGTAGGGTCTAAAGCCAAACGTAAACGCTCTAAAAGAAAAGCGTTACAATCAGCGGAGTCGTTGCCCTTGGCGACTGCGCATCAGATCTGTAATGAGACTCCACTAGTAGCAGATAATGAAATTCAGTCACCATTCAGGGGAGTCAAATGGACCTATGAAACTACTAATGAACTTTCATTGCTAGCCAGGGAAAATAAAAGTTCTTGTTTAAATGAATTATCTGAATATGATTATGAAGATATATTACAGAGTATTGAACAGATCAATTTATTCGTGCAGCAAGGGAAATTTGCATACACTACAGTTCAACACTTGCTACAGGTACTGGAGATCCTTAGGAATAAGAAATCGGCCAATCACCTGCTAAATAACCCAATGTATGTTTCTGCCACTAACACATTTGCAAACTATGATCAGCCGGAATGCTCAGCTGTTAAATATGCATGGGATCCTCCATTTGAGAAAGGAGAGATGGAAGCCCTGGTCTATGAATGGAAGAAAGATGCAAGTTCATTTTGTCAGTTTTACAGTGCAAAAAGTGAATTAGTATTGAATGCATGCATTAAGTCTGCCTATAACCTAATAAAAACTGGTGTGTGTGGGTATGACTTTGTGGCTCCATTGATCGATGTGTGGAGAATGATTCTGGACGATTTTTATGCGATTCAATCAGTTGATACCAGGGAAGACACACTGTCAAGTGGAGATTGTTCCACTTCCTCAGTTCCTGAGGACTCGCCTGCTTCAGCACCTTTGGCTGATTCAGCGAGTTATTCAGAGCTCCTTTTGTGTGAAATTGAAGTTCCTGTAATTCCACCCTGTACCATGGATAACTCAGTGTTACTTCCCAGTAAGACAGAAATTACTAATACTTCCTTAATCTTGCCCTGCACAAATTTCTCAGCAGAGGACCCAGAGGTCCTGCTGACTTCTGAGTCCAGACTAGCCAGTACTCATGAGTCTTTGTTCAGTGAAACAGACACCAGAAAGATCTTGTCTGTCTCTGCAAACACTTCTGCAGAAATTACCTGTGTTAATAAAGTTCAACTCCTGTCTGATCCAGCAGATGCCAATAGATGCACTACATCAGTTTCTGAGTCCCAGCAATCCTGTCCAGAAATCTCAGAACCCCAGCATCTGAATTTTCCAATTTCACAATTGAATGGTGATTTAGATGCGCAAACATTGTGTTTTGATCTTCCTGTTTCTACACCTCACTCTAGTTTCATGAATAACTCAGAGCGTCTGCTATGTGAGTCCGAAATCGCAGAATTATTACCGTGTTCAGAAAATGTTCCAGTGAACTTGCCCTGTACCATGAATTGTGCAGTAGATCTCTCCAATGAAACTCAGGTCACAGAATCATTATGCTGTCCAGCAGGTGCTTCCATGGTTTTGCCCTGCAGTGTGGACTGTTCGGTGATCCTGTCCAGTGAAGCTGTGGTCACAGAGTCTTATGCTTCACCCAGTACTTTGGATACTTCAAACCCTCTAGCAGAACAGTCTGAGGCACTGCTTACCTCAGTTGGTGTTGCAGTAATATTCACTTGTCTAGCAGCTGTTTTGGAATTACAGTCTGCTCTAATAAAACTTGATGAATTTCTGCCCAGCGAAGCAGAAGCCATTGAAATATTGTCCTCGTCAGCAAGTGTGTTAGATACCTTGCCCTGTACACAGTCTGATTTAACCAATGTTGTTGAGTCCCTCTCCAGTGTTGTAACAGCCGAGGAACTCCAGCCCTGTCCTCTGAATGTTTCAAAAGTCTTGCCCTGTAACATGGATAATTCTGACTCGCTGGAAAAAATAATAGAAATCTCAGAATTTCAGTCCGGGTTAATGAGTGTTTCTGAAACCCAGCCCTGTATCCTGGAAAATTCTGGTTCTCTGGCCGGTGTGGCAGAAGTTCCTGAGTCCCCTTCCTGTCCAGTGAGTTACTCAGTTTTGCCTAGTTCAGTGGGGATTGCTGCACTACTGACTTGTTTTGCAGCCCTTCATGAGCTCCAATCCAGTGTATTTGATGAGTCTCTGTCTAGTCCAGAAGAAGTTATGGGAACCCTGTCTAGTTCGGTGCATACATCAGAAGATTTGTCCTGTCTTGTAAATGCCCCTGAACATGATTTGTTAATAACTTTGCTGGAATCAGAGACATCTAAGTCTGATCCTGCATTTTTTAGTGAGAATCCAGTAACTGTGAAGTCTAGTCATGATGATTTTTTTTTGCCCAGTCCTCGTTTCGGTCCTACCTTGACTGACTTTGAGGTTTGCAGTTCCTTGACATGCCCAGAAGTCTCTCTTGTACCGGTGTGCCCAGATGTGCTTCGTATGCCAGAGTGCCCAAGTATGTCTGTGTTGGCGTGCTCACACGCTTCCCTAGTGGAGACATGTTCTGATGTTGCCGGTTGGCCTGCATGCCCGGAGATGGTTCTGGTCCCTAAAAACCCTGATCTTGATGTTTGTCCTTGTGGCCCTGACTCTGGAGTTGCCCTGGGTTCCATAGGGGTTCTTGATGGTTCTCCATGTGAGCCTAAGGGGCGTTCTGACCTGTGGGGATCTCTTTGGAGCTTCCAGGTGTTCTGGGAGATCTCTGAGGAAACTTGTCCTGGTGCCTTGGACTGGTTCAGCGGTGGGTTTTGTGTTGGTGGGGACAGTTCCGGTGGGCATTGCAAAGGCTTTGGCGTTTTTGGACAGTCCCGGGAAGGCGGTGGGTATCGCTCAGAGAGTTTCTGGGGGCTTTTCTCTGGAAGTCGTGGTTCTGATGGGTATCACACTGAGGCTTGTGGTGCTGACGGGCATGGTTCTGTAGGTTCTGGTTCTGATGGGTCCAGTCTTGTGGGGACTGATTCTGGAATTTGGTCTTGCCGGGCTGTCCCGGTCATCATGAATTATCAGTCAGATTGTTTTGTTGGGAATTTCAGTTTCGAAAAGCGTCTGGTATCCGCTTTTAAGGGGGGGGGGATAATGTTATGATCATGTCTGCAGCGTTTACTGCTGGCTGCAGTGGTATTGTAACCCAAGCAGTTCTGATGTCATTACATGCATTTTCTTGCATAGTTTGGTTTGCACTTAAACTAGTTGCTGATTCCATCTGCAGTCACTCTGAAATTAATGACAGTTTAACATGCTCTTGTGTAAACAAACATTGTCTGCTGCAGTGGAGGGGCAGTCCCTTTCCTGCAGGCTGCATATCATTGTCTGCCTTTTCCTGCTATCAGCCTGTGATTAATTACCATTCACTTGTGTGGGAATCTGCAGGTCTGCTCCCATTGGATGACCTCAGTATAAAGAACTGCTTCCTGCAATGTCTCATGGGCTACCATAGTCTCAGATTCTATCTGTTACTCTGCTCGTGCCCCACCTCGTTCCTGGTCCGTGTGGACTGCGCTGACTCCTGCGAAGGGGTCAGCGAGTCCTCCTAGTTCTGCTCTTGTTCTAGAAGTTGTTACTTGCTTGTCTTGTGTCATATATTGGTTCATCGCCAATATATACGCATACTTGCGCATTTTGTTATTTTCCTTGAATTCGTGTTACGTTGATACATCAGTGTCGCTGATATATACGTACACGAACTGTTTATATCCTGTGTTCCGTTAGTCAGCGTTCCAGCACGCTGAGCTAGTTATCCTGTTCCTGGTCCTGTTTGTGGATTGCGTTCATCTCTGCGAAGAGATAGCGAATCCTTCTGAGTCCTGTTCCCTGTATTACTCCAGTCTTAGTCAGAGTTCCTGCTTATGTCATATATCGGTTCATTGCCGATATATACATATGTTAGTCAGACGTTACGAATAGTTTCATTGATAGCTGTAATTGTAATACGCTAGGAAATCATACTTATTGTATATTTATCTGTGTTACGTTCATCTATCTTGATCCTGCTATTTTCTGACTATCCTGTCCTGTCTTTGTGAGGCACGCCATCGCTGCAACGCATTGGCTGCCTCATTCCAGTCTGTCTGGTTTTGGACGCTTGCTGTCGCTAAGTAGCCGCTAGCTAGCAAGCGTTCATTCTGTCTACTTGTTCTGATCTCCTCAGTCCTGGTTTATGCGCTCAGCGCTACTTTGCGCTGAGACGTTATTACGAAAGTGTTGTTTGTGGCTGTTCGGATCTGCACCGGCTCTGTGCACCACAATCTCCTATTGGAGTCAGTCCTCTCCTCCACTAAACTGGGGATATCCTGATCCCTTGTGCTGGTGTGTGTACCTCCTTCACGTCAGCTTATGTGTTGTATGCTGACCGTGGAGATTACACCTCCAAGCTTAACAGGCTAGCAGGAGATCGCGTGTGCGCACGTTGCACGTGCATCTCCTGCTTTTAGGGCGGAGACTGTCAGACGGCGAAACCGCCGTCTAATTACTTTGTACAGCGCTGCGATCTGCAGCAGTGCTGTACTGGGGACAGCTGTGTGACACAGCTGTCTCCCTGGCAGGCTAAACAGTGATCGGCTTTCATAGGCTGAAGCCTAATGCTGGGTACACACTATTAGATTTTCTGGTCGATTTACTGTCAGATCAATTATTTCCAACATGTCCGATTTGTTTTTCATCGATTTCCCAGCAATTTCCGATCGATTCCCGTGCACTTTAATACGGAATCGATCGGAAAATGCTTGGAAATCGATCTGAAAGCAAATCGAACATGTTGGAAATAATCGATCTGACAGTAAATCGACCAGAAAATCTCATAGTGTGTACCCAGCATAAGACAGCTGATCACGCTGATTGGCTGGTGGGGGGAGGGAGAAAGGGATATAGAATAAATAAAAAAAATAGTACATTTTACTGAAAATTTAATAAAATAAATATTTACCAAAAAACAAACAAACACCTGGGGGGCGATCAGACTAAGGAGGGGGGGGGGGGGGGGTAATCACTCGTGTGCTGTGTTGTTTGGCCCTGCAGCTTGGCCTTAAAGCTGCAGTGGCCATTTAAGCAATAAATGTCCTGGTCAGTAGGGGGGGGGGGGGGGGTTAACACCGCGGTCCTCAAGTGGTTAACCAGTTCCCTACCCTGAGGTTTTCCCCCTAAAAAAACCAAGCAATTTTCTACATTTCACAGGTCTCCCATTCATTAGCCAATAACTTTAGCAGTACTTATCACAAATAAATGATTTAGGCCTTGTTTTTTTGCCACCAATGAGGCTTTCCCTGGGTGGTACTTTTTGCTAAGTATTATTTTACTTTGAATGCATTTTAAAGGGAATAAGGAGAACAAAATGAAAAAAGTCCTTATTTCTCAGTTTTCAGGCATTACCGTTTAAAAATAAAAAGTATTACTGTAGATCAAGCCCACATATTTTATTAGTCCATATGTCCTGTTTATTTCAACATTTAAATTATCTTCCTAGTACAATGTATGGCGATAATATAATATTTGTAAATAAAGGTAAATTTTTCAATTTTTTGCTTTGTACTTTACTAGCAATTACAAGCCATATTCGCCAAAATAACAGTAATATGCCCTCACGGCATACATATCTAAACAGCTAAACCCATTTATTAGCTCCCACCCCTGTAGTTAGCAAGATGTTCCCCTTTATTACCCTCCGCCCCCCATATATAGCCAGGTGTGCTCCATTATTCTCCCCCATCCCCCATAAATTGCCAGATGTGCCCCTTTATCTACCCCCACTATAGATAGCCAGATGTGCCCCTTATTAGCCCCTCCCCCATAAAAATCCCAGATGTGACCCTTTATTAGCCAGATTTGCCCCTTTGTCCCCCCACCCCCATTGATAGCCAGGATTGCCCCTTATCAGCCCCTCCCCCAGTATAAAAGATATATATGTGTCCCCTTAACCCCCCCATAGATCGCCAGGTGTGCAGCTGTATTCTCCCCCCTCCCCATAGATAGTCAGATGTGTCCCTTTGTTATTGCCCCCCCCCTCCCCCATATATAGCCAGGTGAGCCCCTTTGCCCCTATAGATAGCCGAGTGTGCCCCTTTGCCTCCCCTCCCCATAGATGGCGAGGTGCGTAATGATCCTGCTTCCTCTCCCCTTTAGATAGCCCCCAGATAGCCATTATGACCCCCTCCCCTCACCTTCATGCTGCCATCGGGCAGGGAGCAAGGAGGATTAGCATGTAAACAGCTCACCTTGCCTCGTTCCAGCGCGCAATCAGCGTCCCCTCTGTGCATTACCGCTGCATGTGTCACTATGCCGAATGGACCGGGTCCTGGCTTGATGACGTCATCAAGCCGGGACCCGATCCATTCAGCATAATGACACAGGCAGCGGTAATGCACGGAAGGGAGGCTGATCGTGCTGGAACAAGGTGAGGTATGTTGTTTGCATGCGAATCCTCCATGCTGCCCGATCGCAGCATGGGGGAAGAAGGAGGGGGGGAATGCTAAATTACAGGGAATCGGGCAGGGGGTTGGAGAATGTGAACCCCCGGGAGGGCATCCTTAATTAGAGTAGTTAGAAGGAGGGGGGTTAATGAGCCCAGATGCGTGGTAGCACGCGCACTGTGCTCATTAAAGGGAACTGACTTATATTCACATCATGTGGCGTTCAAGAGCCACTTACAATGACGTGAATATACTGTAGGTAGGATGCGAAGTGGTTAAACAAGGAGACATCTGCTTAAAGGGAACCTAATCTGAGATGGATATGGATGTTTCCTTTTCAAACAATACCAATTGCCTGGCAGCCCTGCTGATCTCCTGCTGGCTTCAGCAGTGGCTGAATCACACACCTGAAACAAGCATGCAGCTAATCCAGTCTGACTTCAGTCAGAGCACCTGATCTGCATGCTTGTTATGGGGCTGTGGCTGAAAGTATTAGAGACACAGGATCAGTAGGAGAGTCAGGCAACTAGTATTATTTTAAACGGAAAAATCCATATCCTTTTCAGTTTTGGTTCCCTTTAATAAAAGAATCTTGGTATTTATTATCAGTCAGACTCAGGCAACGTGTTTCGCGGCTTGAACCGCTTCCTCAGGTCAATTAGGGTATAGCGAGGTCATAGCTGGGGTATAATTACCTACATATGGGTATATATAGGGACATATATAAACGCGGGCCATATATAGACATGTCCCCTTCTCATACATTTCAAGGGAAACGTTACTCCATATGCGCTTATGGCTCTTTTAACCTGTAACGATCGGTGTCAGCACACAGAGAGAATCTGATTATTGATGATCTGCAGAATCATCAATAATACAGATGTATACTTGATTATGGATGATCTGCAGAATCACCAATAATACAAGTATGACTAACCTCTCGACACCTAATGAAGTGTAAGTGTTTGGTGTAACTGTAGGCTATCTCCCGTGAGGCGGGAGATACAGGCAGCTCGGCCAAGAACCACCTGAGGGGCAGGTGGCCCTGGGGTGTGCAGGAACTATCTCCTTGAGAGAGGGAATAGTGAGAACCTGGCAACCAGTGATACTTGGAGATCAGATAATAGACTGTACTGCAGCCAGGGGACTCCAGGGGAAGAGGCCACTGGCTACTAACAGGCCGGACTCTCTGAGGAGCGGGAGTCCAAGTTGCAACTGACACTTGGTGGAATTGTGTCACAGCTAGTACAGATAGACTGAGCACTCAAGGGGTGAGTGACAGCCTGGAAGGTCGGGCAGGCCAGGTCGGCAACACACGAACAGATAAGGTACAGAGACAGAAGGCTGATTCGGTAACCGGGTACAGGCAGGGTTTGGCAACAGGTAGGCATATATGCAGAGGTACCGAATCAGAAAGCAATAGAGAGGTCGACAGAGCAAATAGTCATAACAGAAATCAAGCAGAGTCCTAGACTGAGGTGTGAGGTCCTTGGTCTCAACACCCAGGAACTAGTCTAGAGAAAACTCAGCAATGACACAGTAATCCTAAACTTGGGTGTGAGGTCCTTGGTCTCAACACCCCAGAACTGGTCTACAGGATAACACAGTAATGACACAGTAGTCCTAAGCTTGGGTGTGAGGTCCTTGGTCTCAACACCCCGGAACTGGTCTAAAGTATAACACAAGCGTAATCTGGCTAAGTGTGAATTCCCAGGTCCACCTGGTTCTAACACACTGTGGGATTTGACTGAGGTCTGAGTGCTCACACGTAAGTATTCGCAACGGCAGACAACTTGAGACTGACCAGCAAGATCTATATATACTGCAGCGCTCCTCAGCGCCGCCCAGCGCCACTCAGCCAATCAACAACTGCGCTGGGATCAGCTGATCGATCTGATCAGCTGATCCCTCTCCTACTGGCATAAAGGTCCTGCCTTCCAGCGCGAGCGCGCGTAGCTCTCCATCTGTGTGCACTAGAAGGCTCAGGTAAACCAGATGCATGCTGCTGTGCGGAAACCGCCAGTCTGAACGCGGAGACAGCCGCCCCGCTGCCAGACCGTGCGGCGGCATCTCCGCAATCCATTACATAACCCTTAAAAAATGTTATTGTTAAAAATGTTATTGTCTTGATGTGAATACTACCTATACTGACTTGTGCACATACAATTGTTTATAATGGTTGTTTAATTTATTTTATATATATTGTACAAGTACCACGATGTAATACTGGTTTCCTGAGTGTCCATATTTGTTTGTTTTTAAGTGCCCTAATTGATCTGAGGAAGCGGTTTAACCCGCGAAACCCATTGTCTGAAGTGCTGATTGATAATAAATACCAAAATTCATTTATTAAGAGGATGTCTCCTTGTTTAAGGTAGGCAAGAAGTTTTTATACCTAATAATCATTATTGGCAAACATATATATATATATTTCTACTACCAAGGGCACCTCCTATCCCCCTGTATCCTATTCTCTGGAGAGCTGTTTATGGCACCTGTAGCACTACCACTCCTGCAAGCTTGTGCCGTCTCCTCGGTCAGTGCCGTCTTCTAGTTCTATGCCAGTCATTCTCTGGAGAGGTATATATGGCACCTGCAGCACTACCTCTCCTGCAAGCTTGTGCCGTCTCCTCGGTCTGTGCCAGTCATTCTCTGGTGAGGTGTATATGGCACCTGCAGCACAACCTCTCCTGCAAGCTTGTGCCGTCTCCTCAGTCTGTGCCAGTCATTCTCTGGTGAGGTGTATATGGCACCTGCAGCACTACCTCTTTTGCAAGCTTTACCGTCTTCCTCGGTCTGTGTCAGTCATTCTCTGGAGATGGGTATATGGCACCTGCAGCACTACCTCTCCTGCAAGCTTGTGCCATCTCCTCAGTCTGTGCCAGTCATTCTCTGGAGATGGGTATATAGCACCTGCAGCACTACCTCTCCTGCAAACTTGTGCCGTCTCCTCAGTCTGTGCTAGTCATTCTCTGGTGAGGTGTATATGGCACCTGCAGCACTACCTCTCCTGCAAGCTTGTGCTGTCTCCTTGGTCTGTGCCAGTCATTCTCTGGAGATGGGTATATGGCACCTGCAGCACTACCTCTCCTGCAAGCTTGTGCCGTCTCCTCAGTCTGTGCCAGTCATTCTCTGGTGAGGTGTATATGGCACCTGCAGCACTACCTCTTTTGCAAGCTTTACCGTCTCCTCGGTCTGTGCCAGTCATTCTCTGGAGATGGGTATATGGCACCTGCAGCACTACCTCTCCTGCAAGCTTGTGCTGTCTCCTTGGTCTGTGCCAGTCATTCTCTGGAGAGGTGTATATGGAATAATTAAGGCGATGTTTAATAATATCATAACTAAATCTTCCTTGAACATAGGGACAGCTGGTTGCCCCGAGGCACACTGACCGCCATCCCACTCATGGCCATCTCCAGATTTCATCTTCCCCTAATTAGTGTCAGTCATGGAGGATGAAATGCAGGCCAAACATAGGGGAAAGGAAAGGCCTAAATAGGCAAACTACTCAAAATATGTAAAAATTAAATGAAAACTTTTTATTCAGGGTATGACATCAAGTCAGTGATACTTCTGGGATATTGATCTGGTCAATAACAGGAGGATCTATTAATCAGTTAATGAAATTAACAACAGTTGCATTCAATCTTTATTCACACTCTGGTGCTTTACTTTGCAGACAGGAGAACATAGTATGGCACAAAACAAAACGTTTGAGCTCTGGTATCCTTTAATGCCTTTTAGGCACTTGTATCGGCCTGAGGAAGTGGGCTTGGGGCCACGAAATGTGTTGCCTGTGCTAAATAAACCGTTTGTTGTCTGAGATTATTGAGGTAAGCCACCTCATATTTTCAGTTGCTAGTGTTATTAACCTATTTTTTTACATACCTGGGAACCTCTTTACCCCCTTCGTGCATACTACCCCAACCCCCCCCCCCCCCACACACACACACACACACACACACACACACACACACTCACAAACACACACACTCTACCAGGGTTGGAGGGGTCCTCACTGGCCTCATGTAGTGGTCACCAATGTGAAAGCCAGTTCTTTTTCATCAGAGAGAGCGACCTCATCCAGTCCATGCTGGACACCACGAGTGGAGTTGGGTTAATTGTCTCCATCTGCTTCTAGTGATTGGTTGCCACTTTGCCACCCACCTTTGTGAGTTGTCATTTTGTCCTTTACTGAAAAATACTACATTATCTGGGCTCCTGTTGTCTCTGTGTCTTTTTCCTATGGTGTCAAGGCACCCCACCCCCCCTTTTGTGACTGTTCAGTTGCTGCTAAATGCCTGGTATACACCATGCAATTTCCCATCAGATAGACGGGTCGAATCGATAATTTCTGACTGGTCAGATCTGATTTTTCGATTCGGGTTTTTCTGATCAACTGTGTCACACCTCCCACAACCTCAGGTCTAATGGATCCAATTAATTGACCACCCCCAGAGTTCAACTAATAAACCTCTGGAGCCAGAGCTTTCTGTCATGCTGTCCCTACCCTGTGGGATGCCTTGGCAAACGTAATCAAGACAGCTCCAACCCTGGACATGTTTAAATCAAAATTGAAAAGCTACCTGTTTAGTCTGGCATTTACAATCACATAACTATTGCACCACTATGTACTGATCTGAGAGAAGCTTATGCACTTTGGGTTCTACGGGAGAAAAGCGCTTTACAAATGTTTTGTTGTTGCTGCTGTTGATCACCTTTGTATAGAAGAATTGGGCCTGTCGGCAGTTATAGATTACACCCATTTATCTGACGGGAAATTGCGTGGTGTACCAGGACAGGTACTATTTTAACGAGCTAGTCAATGTTATTTACTTTGCATGTATGAGGCATTAACCTGCTGGGCGATAATCCCGAGCTGTAAGGAGGATTTCTCAGGCCCTAGTGGGTCGATTTGCTTATTTATTATTTGTTACACGCAGCTAGCACCTTGCTAGCTGCGTGTACACGCCGATCGCCACCGTGCCGATTCGCCGCTACCCGCCGCGTTACAGCCCCCCCCCCCCCGAGACCCCGTGCGCAGCCTGGCCAATCACCGCCAGGCAGCGCTAAGGGGTGGATCGGGACTCTCTCCGACGCCATGACATCATCCCGATCGTCGCCATGGCGACAGGGTAAGCCAAACAGGAAATCCCGTTCTGAATGGGATTTCCTGTTTGCTCAAATCGCCGGAGGCGATCGGAAGGGGTGGGGGGATGCCGCTGCACAGCGACTATCATGTAGCTAGTGCTAGGCTAGCTACATGATAAAAAAAAAAAAATTACAAAAAAAGTGCTGCGGCCCCCCTGGCGATATTATTGTATCGCCCAGGAGGTTAATCTTGTGGCTGATCCAGGTCATTATGGTTGTGTAGTTCTATACCGAGACCATCAAACCAGTCAGAACGGTGACTGCTCTTTAATGGGAGAATGTAATAGACTCCTCTTCCCCTATGTGTACCTGTTAACCAGCCGCATGCAGCAATACATGTTTGGCAGGATATTGTACACATATAGGTGAATGTGGGAAGACACCCTTATAGAGAGATATATAGTTCCTGCAGCCTCATACATTGAACACATGAGCATCTGTCTGACATTGATATATTTTATAGATTACAGCACAGGGAGGAGATATCTCCACTCCAACATAGTTAGCATTCCTGAAAAACTCTCTACATACCTGGGACCTTCCAGCTCCCCCCCCTTCCTGGGGCCCCTCCAGGTGTGAGAATTCCAGGGAGGAACGGCTGGATCTTCTGGAGGGGAATTCCAGGTCTGTAATTACTGAGTATACTCTAATGATGTGCAGCTCAGCCAGGCCCCGAGACAGGCAGGACTGGGCAGCTTCTCTTGCCAACAACGGTGAAGCCATTTACAACTCAGAAAATACCAACACACGACCTGAATGGAAACAAAGACTTTATTACACACATGTGGGAAACACTACACTTTTTTTCAAGCAATATATTTACACACACTACTGCAGATTTACTTAGGCTTGTGTATGTGAGGGGGTTCGCTGTGGTCGGACTGTACTTGGTAAGTCACAAAGGCAGCTTAAAGTGAACCTGAACTGAGTAAACTTATTTAAAATAAACACATGATGCACCTGCAAATGAATGTTACATACTTACCTCACTATTAGTTCCTCAGCATTTTCTGCTCACAACGATTCCTTCCAGTTCTGACAAGATTTTGTCAGAACTGAATATATCAGTTGCTGTCAGTTATATATCAGTTACTGTCAGTTATAGATAAAAGGACAGCAAGGTAATGTCCATGTTTCCCAATGACTCAAGTGGGCAATATTACAGTTTAACATTGTGGTGACCAGGAAGCTATTATGGGGGTGATGGCCATTTTCACTATGGAGGAAGGAGGATTCCATTGATCACAGTGGAAAAACAGGACGCAGGATAGGAGAAAGAGATTGATGAGTAGACTACAAGGGAGGTAAGTATGACATGTTTATGTTTATTTTGACTTTTGATTTTCAGTTCAGGTTTGCAAAGGTTACAACTAGATACTTCAGGAGGTGGAAAACTCTGGATCCTAAAAAGGACTAGCACCCTCCCGATCCGGCAGAAATAGCTGAGCCTGACCGGGTCCATGTTACTGCGCAGGCGCCTCGCGTGTGCGCAGTAGCATGGACCTGACACGTCCCTGCTTTTCCTTCAGAAAGCTGAGTGGGATGGTGCTAGTCCGTCTGCACATGCTGTCGACAAGCTCTTTTTCGGAGGTCCCAATGCTGGAACGGGCCTGCAGGGAAGGACAAGTGAAACCTCTTTAACTGCTCTGCGACCTCCTAACGCCATTTGGTGGCTGCAGAGTGGCTCCCTCAGGACCGCCTATTGCCGACTGGCGTTAAAGCCTGGGTGTAGAGATTAGCAGGAAGCGCTCGCGCGATCGTTTCCCTGCCGAGACATAGCGCAGACGCAGAGCTCAGTGATCAGCCTGCCAGCCTGTGATCGCAGCTGGCAGGCTGTTAGGGGAATAAAGTGGTTATTTACATTGTACAGCGCTGCGATCTAGCGCAGCGCTGTACTAGGGACAGCTCCGTCACTTAGCTGCTCACAGTCTGATCCATCTCATAGGCTGATGCCTATTAGAGGTGATTACATTGATTGGATCTCAGGGGGAGCGAGAGAAGGTCGGAAGCCAATTTTTTTTTTTTAAATAGAACAATAAAAAACGCAGCAGCAATCATATTCCACCAACAGAAAGCTCTGTTGTAAATTGTTTTGCTGAAAATTGATTGGCATTTTCTTATGTCTGCCCGGAGAAGGTAAGTCCTTCACTACCTCCTCATTTTTAAACGTTTTAGATATTTTTATCCTTCTGGTACCCCTGTATCCATACTACTTTATGTGATAATAGCATGGTTTGTCACACAGGATATGCTACACCATACCTCCCTACTTTATGAGATAAGAAAGAGGGACACCTTAAGCCACCCCCCTAGTCATTCATACCACAAAGAACCCATAAGCATAATTCATACTACACTGGTCCTTTCTATCATCATTAGGTTTCCTTAATATTAACATTTGGAATTAGGAAATACATCAATTTGAAGGATAGGAGCAAGGCTGGACCGCCTATGATGCCACCTAAACTGTGTGCGTCCGGTGGTGTCTTCCAAGGGGTATCCCACCTGCCCCTATTTCCCCCACCCCCCGGCTGTCAATCCAAGACCTTCTCCTGCCGCGGCCCGAATCCCCCCGGGCCTCGCTGGCGCTGCACTGTCCAGTGCAGCAGCAGTACTTCTGTCTTCAGACCTCAGATCATCGCATGCTTGCAGGGACACCACTGTGTCTCTGCTTGTCTATATTAGACTACCTATACTGAGGGCACCTATACCTGGCTAGCTATACTGGGGGCAACTATACCTGGCTAGCTATACTAAGGGCACCTATACCTGGCTAGCTATACTGGGGGCATCTATACTCGGCTAGCTATACTGGGGGCATCTATACCTGGCTAGCTATACTGAGGGCACCTATACCAGGCTAGCTATACTGAGGGCACCTATACCTGGCTAGCTATACTGAGGGCACCTATACCTGGCTAGCTGTACTGGAGGCACCTATACCTGGCTAGCTATACTGGGGGCACCTATACCTGGCTAGCTATACTGGGGGCACCTATACCTGGCTAGCTATACTAGGGGCACCTATACCCTGTTAGCTATACTGAGGGCACCTATACTTGGCTAGCAATACTGGGGGCACCTATACCTGGCTAGCTGTACTGGAGGCACCTATACCTGGCTAGCTATACAGGAGGCATCTATACTTGGCTAGCTATACTGGGGGCACCTATACTTGGCTAGCTATACAAGGGGCACCTATACTTGGCTAGCTATACTGGGGGCACCTATACCAGGCTAGCTATACTGAGGGCACCTATACCTGGCTAGCTATACTGGGGGCATCTATACCTGGCTAGCTGTACTGGAGGCACCTATACCTGGCTAGCTATACAGGGGGCATCTATACTTGGCTACCTATACCGGGGGCACTATACTTGGTTTCCTATACAGGGGGAACCTATACCTGGCAATCTACCTACAGTGGCTTGCAAAAGTGATCGGCCCCCTTGAAGTTTTCCACGTTTTGTCACATTACTGCCACAAACATGAATCAATTTTATTGGAATTCCACGTGAAAGACCAATACAAAGTGGTGTACATGTGAGAAGTGGAACGAAAATCATACATGACTCCAAACATTTTGTACAGATAAATAACTGCAAACTGGGGTGTGCATAATTATTCAGCCCCCCTGAGTCAATACTTTGTAGAACCACCTTTTGCTGCAATTACAGCTGCCAGTCTTTTAGGGTATGTCTCTACCAGCTTTGCACATCTAGAGACTGAAATCCTTGCCCATTCTTCTTTGCAAAACAGCTCCAGCTCAGTCAGATTAGATGGACAGCGTTTGTGAACAGCAGTTTTCAGATCTTGCCACAGATTTTCGATTGGATTTAGATCTGGACTTTGACTGGGCCATTCTAACACATGGATATGTTTTGTTTCAAACCATTCCAGTGTTGCCCTGGCTTTATGTTTAGGGTCGTTGTCCTGCTGGAAGGTGAACCTCCGCCCCAGTCTCAAGTCTTTTGCAAACTCCAAGATGTTTTCTTCCAAGACTGCCCTGTATTTGCCTCCATCCATCTTCCCATCAACTCTGACCAGCTTCCCTGTCCCTGCTGAAGAGAAGGACCCACAGAACATGATACTGCCACCACCATATTTGACAGTGGGGATGGTGTGTTCAGAGTGATGTGCAGTGTTAGTTTTCCGCCACACATAGCGTTATGCATTTTGGCCAAAAAGTTCAGTTTTGGTCTCATCTGACCAGAGAACCTTCTTCCACATGTTTTCTGGGTCCCCCACATGGCTTGTGGTAAACTGCAAACGGGACTTCTTATGCTTTTCTGTTAACAATGGCTTTCTTCTTGACACTCTTCCATAAAGGCCAATTTTGTGCAGTGCATGACTAATAGTTGTCCTATGGACAGATTCCCCCACCTGAGCTGTAGATCTCTGCAGTTCGTCCAGAGTCAATGCCAAGCCGCTGCAGCTAAAGCTAACAACATTTTGGGATGCATTAAAAGGGAAATAAAAACTCGAGATGCTAGCATAATATTGCCCCTGTTTAACTCTCTAGTAAGGCCACATCTGGAATATGGAATTCAGTTCTGGGCACCACATTACAAAAAAGATATTGCAGTTTTAGAGCAGGTGCAGAGACGATCAACAAAATTGATACGTGGGATGGAAGGTCTCGCTTACCAAGAAAGGTTAGATGAACTGGGTTTTTTTAGTCTAGAGAAAAGACGCCTTAGAGGAGATCTAATTAACATGTATAAATACATCAGAGGGCAATATAATAGCTTGGCGGATGAGCTTTTTGTCCCTAGGCCTTCTCAAAGGACTAGAGGACATGAGCTGCGCATGGAGGAAAAACGTTTTAGCCATTTATTTAGGAAAGGGTTCTTTACAGTAAAAGTGATTAAGATGTGGAATGCATTGCCACAGGAAGTCGTTATGGCAAACTCTATACCTGCATTTAAAGGGGGCTTAGATGCTTTCCTTGCGTTGAAAGACATCCATGGCTACAATTAGTAGGTAATGCCTAATGATGTTGATCCAGGGATTTTATCTGATTGCCATCTGGAGTCGGGAAGGAATTTTTCCCTTTTGGGGCTAATTGGACCATGCCTTGTAAGGGTTTTTTCACCTTCCTCTGGATCAACAGGGATAGGTGAGGGAGCAGGCTGGAGTTGTACTTTGTACTGGTTGAACTCGATAGACGTATGTCTTTTTTCAACCAAAATAACTATGTAACTATGTAACCATGGGCCTCTTGACTGCATTTGTGATCAGCGCTCTCCTTGTTTGGCCTGTGAGTTTAGGTAGACGGCCTTGTCTTGGTAGGTTTACAGTTGTGCCATACTCCTTCCATTTCTGAATGATCGCTTGAACAGTGCTCTGTGAGATGTTCAAGGCTTTGGAAATCTTTTTGTAGCCTAAGCCTGCTTTACAGTTCTCAATAACGTTATCCCTGACCTGTCTGGTGTGTTCTTTGGACTTCATGGTGTTGTTGCTCCCAATATTCTCTTAGACAACCTCTTAGGTCGTCACAGAGCAGCTGTATTTGTACTGACATTAGATTACACACAGGTGCACTCTATTTAGCCATTAGCACTCATCAGGCAATGTCTATGGGCAACTGACTGCCCTCAGACCAAAGGGGGCTGAATAATTACGCACACCCCACTTTGCAGTTATTGATTTGTAAAAAATGTTTGGAATCATGTATGATTTTCGTTCCACTTCTCATGTGTACACCACTTTGTATTGGTCTTTCACGTGGAATTCCAATAAAATTGATTCATGTTTGTGGCAGTAATGTGACAAAATGTGGAAAACTTCAAGGGGGCCGAATACTTTTGCAAGCCACTGTATACTGACAGTGTTAATTTTTTTGTAGAAAAATAAATATATTAATATAAATAGGTACAACAGTCCTGAAAGATGGACAAATGCGGAGGACAGAGGGATTTGGGTCCCAAAGAGGGACTTTCCCTCCAAAAGAGGAACAGTTGAGAACTATACTATAAAGGGACACAATGAAGACGTATTGAACAAGGGGATCATGCCATAGACTAAAATTTAGGCAAATAAATAGAATGATGTGTGAAATATAAAACATTGGAAGACTCAACAAACACAGAACTGTGAACAGGCTGTCACTCTACAGCCGCTGTGTGCTTCGTCTCCCACCAGGGGACAGTGCTGCTTACAATCTGATAAAGTAAGTGGTGGAGGGGGAGATGTACAGGTTTCTGTGGTGGAGTGTCAGACAGAGGTGACATGTCAGCAAGTTACAGGCAGCTACATACTGCTTTAGGAAGCTTTCCATGTACAGTCGTGTGACCCCACTTCACCCACTGTGTCCTAAAACTGCAGTCTCCCGAGTCCTGGGTGCCCGAGGCTGACACTAAAATGCATGACAATATCTCCATCAAATTCTGCCAGCAGGGCACTAATAAACCTTATTGCAACAACACTAAGAAGTTACTGTGCAGTTTCAGGCATTGCAAGCTATCAGCATCTTCCGAGTAACCATACATGTGCCAAGTGACGGGTCAGTGGCACGTGATGATACGGTGGTACCCTATAGCCACATACAGGCACATGCTGGGGCATTTCAAACAAATGCAATGATAGATCACTCCGGAAGATAATCGTTCATAGCAGCTGGATAGTATACTGGTTCAGGGTTCTGCCTTTGACACAGGAGACTAGGGTGTCAGGGGATCAAGACCAGCGACAAATGCAACCAGGGACGTTGCTAGCCCCAAAGATCAGTGGCACATTCCCCAGATCTATTCTGGGGTGCCCCAAATGTCCCCCACGCAAAGTCAGCTGTGGTGCCTCAATGGTGGGCATGCTGGTAACTGTGGTGCATCGACCGGGGGATTGCTTGCTGCTGTGGTGCCTCTCTGTGGGCATACTGGGTGCTGTGGTGCCATGCTTGGTGCTGTGACGTCTTTATGGGGCATGCAGGGAGCAGTGGTTCTTCTATGGAGGCATGCTGGGGGTTGTGGCACCTCAATGAGAGGCCCATGGGAAATGGTCCACTAGAAGGTCAAGGAATGCTATGGGGGACTGCCAGATAACCGCAAAGCAGAAAACTAGACCAGCCAGTACAGAAGCCAAGTAACTCTGCCTAGTTATGTATAAGTGTCAATGGCTACTTATGTAATATGCTGCATATTTGGGTTGTTGTTTTTTTGTATTGATGGAGAGGGGGCTTCATCCAACATTTTGCTGGGCAGGCCTACTTAGACTGCATGTAAATTTGTCTCCACCCATTACCACACCCACATTCTGGTATGTGACTACACCCCTTTTCCAGTTGGAGTGCCCCGGATCTCTTAGGAGCCTAGAAACGCCTCGCAATTGCACACTCACACTCCACACTCAGCATTCAAAATGATTCTTTCAGAGCAGTCTGTGAAGTAATGACCTCTCCTCTAGCAGCGAAAAAGTAAACAGTTCAATTACAGTTGAGATAATAAAAGTCAGATAACAGCCCTCTCCACGACTAACTTAGTTGGAGAGCTTAATGGCTTGTTTGCATAGAGATAACAACTGGAGTTTCTCAACTCTTCCTGTACTGGAAACAATTAGACTGATGTATCTGATCTTAATGTTTTATTTCTTAGCTGTACTACACATACAAATCATAATATCATCATTTTTTTTTTCGCTTCAGTGTCTCTTTAAGCAGAAGAATGGGAACAAGAGGGAATTTTTTTTTTTCAAATAGACCTTGTAGTTTTTGAGAAAATTGAGGTTAAGGTCGGCGGAAATTACCATGAAAATTTGCATTGGAATGCAGAAATCTGTAGCGGAAAGCATAATCGGTAGCGGTAATCGGCAATGGCGGAATGCGAATTTTCCGCAGAAGCGCAAATTGGCAATTCTGACCATCCCTAGTTATAGCCATAGGAACACTCGGCTGATTCACCTTGAAGTTTTCCTTCTCCCTTCCATTAAAGTAGTGGTATAAAAGTCAGTGAAACTTTATAAAACTTGCGCAGTGTTCTAGCGAGGATTGGAGTTTAGCCGGAGTCAGTGCAGAAGCCTCAGACTGATAAGTAGCGTGTTCATATCACCATCTCTTCCGATAAATATGGAGCCGGTCACATGACCACAGGAAGGATGATGATAAGATCCCCTCGCTGTCCATCAGGCTACGCTCTGCCGTGTCCGAGCTCTCCCAGAGGAATCGCACTTAATATAAGATAAAGAACACAGCGTCCTTCATTCCTCTTATCTCCACAATGCCGTCCTCTTCCAGCCCATACCGGCTTACTCTGCACCAATCGTCTCCATCACACATCAAGTCCGCTTCTCAAATACACCTCCAAATTAACATCTTCCGCAAGTAATGTAGCCCTTGTCTGTAAAAAGCCGACCCATCCCCCATATACTGTATCTCCTTCTGTCATCTATAGGCCTGTAACCACCTCCTAATTTTTCCTACGATTTTTCCGTCAACCAGCGATTTTTTTGAGCAGTCGTTTCTGTGATCTTGCGACGTGGGTACAGGTACGCGAACACGTAGCGTCGTATGGAGATTAGAGCTTTACTAAGCACTGTACCGCAATCGCTCCAGAATCACAGCAAAAATGCCGCAGGTAGCGCGTTTTGCGATTGGCGCTAATCGCAAAAACGCCCGCGATCGGCGCCAATTGCGGCAGTGAGAAAACTGCCACAGGTTAGAATAGCACTAGCGCCTAAAAACCGCCCTAGTGTGAATGGGCCCTAACAGAAATATTTTTCCTTGAAGGTTATTATGCTGTTGCTTATCTAGTAGAGAGGAAGTTCTGAGTTCACATCCGCTTTAAAAGTGATGTGCAGGAACCAGGTTTATTGGTGATAGATAACGCCTCTGCTTTCAATGTGCAAAACATTCTCAGTGGGTTCACAACAGCTTTGTGGGAAGTGCATATGTAGAGTATAGTACTACTGCGTAAGGGCAGGTGCACACCTAGAGCGCTTCTGAGCGCTTTTCTAAACGCTAGCGCTTTGAAAATTGCTTGGGTAATGTATTCAAATGGGATGGATCACACGACAGTGATGTCATTTTTTCTCAAACCCAAGTCCTGCAGCATTTCTGAGGCGATTCAGCCTCAATGTTAAGTATAGGAAAGTGGAAAATCGCCCTAAAAAGTGCTAGAACAGGCGTTTTTTATACAAAAGATGTACACTTCCAGCTCTACTGTATAAAAAAATAAAAAATTGCTACAACAAAACGCTCCAAAAATCGCTAGGCATAACTAAAAAAACGTTAGGCACATGTCTAGAATCACTTAGGCCTTGTTCACATCATAAATCGCAAGCACAAGTGTTTATTTTGCGTTTTTCAAACGATTTTCTTTTTCGCCTCCTGCACGTTAGCGTTTTTAGGCTAAGCACTTTTCTAAGCACTTTTGCAGAGCGATTGGTTATTTCACTTTCTGCCATCAGTGAGGAAGTGAACTCTTTCACCCAGAAATGAATAAATAAAATGTATTTATTCATGAAAGCGCTGGGGAAATCGCTATACAAAGCGCTTTTTAAGCGCTTTGCGATTTCCTTATACCTTACATTATAGGCAAATTTCCCAGAATTAAATCGAACCGCTTATATGTGAACACTCTCGAAAATCACCAGCACTTAAAAAAACCCGAAAGTGCCCAAAGCCCTTAGAAAAATCACTTCTAAAAAGCTGAGCGTTTGCAATTAAGCTAGCGCTTTTAGCTGTGCACCGGCCCGACCTTAAATTGTAGTCACCAATTCCAATTTTAAAAACATGAAATTAAATGATTTAATGAGCAAAGGGAGTGCATAAAATTGCATAAACTGAGAATTATTGGCATCTCATTGATCATCCCTACTAGTGACACAACTACACCTCAGGTCTTATCCTTATAGCAGAGATGTTCTTATACAGAAAGATTCCCGTGTATACATCAGATACTGTATAGAGTCACAATCAGATATGTATATCTGAATAAAAGTAGTCATCAGGCAATATTAAAGAAAATAAGTGATACTTACCCGGGGCTTCCTCCAGCCCCAAGCTCCCAGCATGTCCCTCTCCAGGTCGGCCTGAACTGCGCCTGCGCGAGCGGCACTGTCAATCACCGCCACGTGGGCCGGAGCATTGACAAGGTCGCCCTGACGTCATCGCCTGGGACCGGGACGGAGCTGCGGCGAACGGCTGAAGGGAGAGCTGCGGCGAGGGATATCCTGGGAGCTTGGGGCTTGAGGAAGCCCCCGGTAAGTAGCACTTATTTTCTTTAATATTGCCGGATGAGTCCTTTAAAAAAATATGGTGACAGCTTTATTGCAGCAGCACAAATAACTTGTTTTTTGATTGGTTTAGTTCATTTTTGTGGACTAAGCACAGCTATTACTGTATATGCAAGTTATTTTTGATGACTATTATCTGAGAAATAGAACATTTTATCATATTTTCTCAGTTTAGGCTGTATTCCCAGTGAGACGTAGCGTTTTAATGCGACATTAGTCGCCATGTATCTGCGTTAAGTGGTGCAAGCAGTGAGTTACCACAGCGCAACATCTTTTAATGCGACTTTAACGTCACACTGTGAACAGCCCATAGGATTAGCATTGCAGTGTGATAAGCTGCGTTATAAGGCTTTATGGCGCGCGACCATAACGTCCCACTGTGAATGCGACCTCAATTTTTTTAGAAGTAGGACGGAGTTGGTGCATTTTTTCCCGATTCTTACTCCAGGTACCAAAAAATTGCTCTGACTCTGAATCCACAGCCCTGTTAAAAATGCAAATCACAAATGCACCAAAAATGCATGAAAAATGCAAGCCTTAAGGCCTCATTCACAGTAGGATGTTGCGTTTTGATGCGACATTAAAGTTGCAAAGCAAATTACAACGCAACGCCCCCAAAAAGTCAAAAGCAACTTAATGCCCCATTATCGTCGCATACAGTAGAGCATACAGGCATTGAAAAGTATGCTTCCAAGTCATTACTGAGCATGTGCAAATAGTTCAAGGCAGCTAACAACGTGTATAACGCATAGCATGCAGCACTTTCTTAAAACGCTACACACAAACGCAACGTGTGCACTGTGAATGTCGCACAGACTTAGTACTGCTGTCGTTAGTCTGCGTTGAAACATTTTTTAACATGCGACTTTAACGACGCACTGTGAAAGAGGCCTAAAGGATACCTGTCACGGACGATTGCGGGGACGCAGGCGCGTCCTGGAACCGCCCGTGAAGAAAAGCGATCGCACTCGATTCTCTGCGTCGATTGCGCTTCAAATCGATAGAATCTGGATTTATTGTGTAGGAGGTCTGCAGTCCCTTCTTAGCAGAGGAATAGCATCACCTTAACTGCAGGATGGCTCTTTTGATATGCTAATGAGCCTGGGCCCAGAGAGTCCCTGGCTTCAAGCTGTGCTGATGGCCCATCCATCAGGTATAAGGTGACAAGCAGCTGGCAGGAAGACTGGCCCTGTGACTGCTGATCAAGCCAGAGGTGTAAACTCAAAGTTGTCTAAGCAGATTTCACATTCAGATGTTAATTGAAGGAGCCAACAGGGCCTTTTCATAGACAAGAAGCAGACACAGCTGGACTCCAGTCAGGCTGACTCCGGCCTTAGCAGGAAGAAATGAATGTACAATATAATCTTTTGCCCATTTACAGAATACAATAAATAGGGTGGTTATGAGAGCGGTATCATTGGATCCGTAGGGTCATGCTGGATCTCTTGATACCAGTCGAGAGGGGCCCGGGGCCCCTACCACCCAGGTATGAATCTACTCAGGACCCTGATCTGATGCACTAGCCATGTCAGGTATCATATTAATCTGTATTTTCCTCCAAGTATGAAGCTGTTACCCCCCTAAATGTAACGTGTATGGTTCAGGAGTTACAGCAATTCATAAGTTTAGCTCTAAAATCTCTCAGAGGGAATGAACTGTCATTTGCTGGTAGCTCAGAGGGGGCTGGCATTGCCACACCCCCAAACCAGCTTCATCAAAAGCACAGAGCCAGCAGGCGGGCTGGGTCCTCCACACTGAAACATCTTGCACTCATCAGATGCCAGCTTGAGGATATGCTGGCATCCACCTGGTCTGAACTCTGAACTCTGGACTTTGAAACCAAGGACTTTATGATTCTTCCCACAATAAGGACATCTTTCCAGGAACTAAGTATTTTTTCTCCCTTCTTTTATTTTTCATACTGGCTATTACTGTTTTCATAATTGTTGATTTTCATAATTGTCTGTAAATATTAATTATTTATATTGCGTGAATAAACGACTTTCTCCAAGTCATTCACTTTCCGCTACCCTGCTTATCAGCACACACAGAAATGATCCCGGGTCTCTGAAGATACGCTACTGTTTGTTTGTTGTTGGCTAGACAGAATATCGTGTGTTTAACCGTTTTATTCGCAGGATTAGTCAGTCAGTTAGTGGGCCCCATGGTCCCATAGTAACCGCGGTGGTGGCAGTTTACTCTGAACCAGTAGGTGACGTTGTAATCACCCGTGTCTCACAGGCTCCCTTCTGAGTTGTCTGCGGCTAATTCTTAACGGTTCCTGCGCATTGACTGCGACCAGAGTTCGCACGATCTGTGCGCTGGCACCGTTTAGAAGGCTAAGTGCGGTCAGCCACTGAGGGCTCCTGTGACAGTGTTAGGCAGCGGTTGGGACCTGTGTTGTGCTGAAAGTATCTGCGATAGCGCTAGCGCTATCGAGAAATGAACTAATTCGTTGGTGTAGCTGGAAGGCAATATATTTTTTATATATACAGAGAGACTGTGTAGCCAGTACCCCTCCCCAAAGTTTTATTTTATTTGGCATGGAAATGTCCGGGAACTACCAGAACATGTGCCTAGCAGACCTGGAAAATCTTTGCGAAGAGAGGGGCATTGGCATCCTCCGCAAGACAAAACGGGACCTGATAGCAGACTTGTCCAGATGGGATGCCCAGCAACTGCGGGAGCCGGGAGTGTCCGCTGAGGTGGATACCAGCCCATCTGACAATCAAGGGGAACCAGAGGCTGAAGATCTTAGGCGTACAGAGGTTGAGCATCCTGCGGGCCCTGTTGCAACAGTTACGCCAGAGACTGTCAGTATGGACCCCAATCCCAGAATTTCTGAAAGTACTCGCCTGGAACCGGCCAGTACTGGACTGTCCGTTTGTACTGATCCGCTAATGCAGCAGGCATTACAAAAGCTGATGGACACTGACCTGGACAAGTACCTGCAGTACATGCGTGAGGAGCGCCAATCTGCGGAACGCAATGCTGCTGCTGCTGCAGAACGCCACGCAGAGAGGGAGGCCGCTGAGCGAGAACGGGAGCGCCAACGACAGCATGAGCTAAACATGGCAAAAGTGCAACAGGCCAGCCGGAGTTCACCGCCCAGCCTCCCTGCTGAAGGAGCTGCAGCACCCGTAAGTGCAAAATTTAAATTTGCTAATATTGAAAAAGACACAGACATTGACTTGTTTTTGCGGTCTTTTGAAAAAGCATGCCGTCAGTATCGTCTGTCCCCAGACCAGTGGGCCAGACATCTGACACCTTTGCTGCGCTACAAAGCGCTTGATGCCTTCGCAGAATTGCCTGCGGAAAAGGATAATGATTATGCTGCTATAAAAGACGCTATCATTACTAAGTACCAGCTGACGCCAGAAGCCTATCGGAAAAAGTTTAGGGCCTGGCAGAAAAAGCCTTCTGATTCGTACCGAGATGTGGCCAGCAGCTTGCTCACCACACTCCGGCAGTGGACTCTAGGCCTCACCAAAGGGTCTTATGATGTCCTGGAGGACTTGATAGTCCTGGAACAATTTCTGAACATTTGCCCTGCTGATGTACGACAGTTTGTGTTAGAACGCAGGCCGGCTTCAGCCACTGTCGCTGCAGACCTTGCTGAGACTTTTGCAACTACCCGGGTGGCTGATACACGCAGAACTGTCCCATCCAGCTGGAGAGGAGGTCAGCCCAATACCTCGGCAGACCCTCCTGCCCCTGTGAGCCGTCCGCCACAGAGGCCACCCAGCGCAGCTGCTGCACCCAGGCCTGCAGCGCCTGGAGAGGTCACCTGTCACTACTGCCGCCAGCCCGGACACATGAAATTCGACTGTCCGGAGCGGAGACAGACACCACCAGCACCTGGATCATCTGCATCACCTGCACCTCACCCACAGCAGAGGCAGCCCGCCAGCGAACCACAGCCTGGATCATCCGATTTTGTCCTGTTTGCCCGCGGAAAGGAAATCCGCGACCGAACCGACCAGCAGCAACTTGTTAGAGTGAACGGCAAAGTTGTCACCGGATTTCGAGACACCGGAGCTGACATCACGTTAGTTCACTCACATCTTGTGCCAAAGGAGAGCATCAGCTCCAGCCGATCCCTTGCCCTTACTGGAGTAGAGGGCACCCTTTTCCACATAGCCCATGCCAGAGTGAAGCTGGATTGGGGAGTGGGAGGGGTCCACGAAAGGGTTGTTGGGGTTATGAAGGATCTCCCAGTCCCTGTGTTGCTAGGGACTGATTTGGGCAAGCTTGTGTCCTACTATGAACCTGCCACGACCGCCTTGTCGCTCACGGAAGGAGACGGACTCTCCACCCACCACCAGGTACTTTATACACTTGGGGGAGCACCAGGGGGAGGTGGGTTGAATGTGCCCAGTTCAAGGGTACCAGGTTCACTAGTGCCTGCTTCAAAGGCACCTGAGTTTGATGTACAGACTGTCTGTTGTGATGATGCTGTAACTGTACCTGAGTTTACTGTACAACCTGTCTGTAATGAAAAATGTCTATACCTGTCAATGTCATTACTGCATGCAATGATGATTTGAGTAATGTCCGTCTGTGCCATTCTGACAGTGTACCGGTGCTAGCAGTACCGCGCAGCTGCACTGCTCAGAACCCGAGCTCAGGACAGGTGGAGGGGGTTCCGGCCTCCTCCCCCTCCTCTGACCACAGGGATGAGACCTTTCAGCCGCTGGCCTCGTGTGACATGAGCCAGTTGGCTGAAACTGACAGCGCCATATTCTCAGCCGCACTACAAAGTGACCCAAGCCTGGAGGTGCTCAGGCAGCAAGCCGCTGAGCCCCTCGCAGACGGGGCCGCTTTCAAGGTGTACTGGGAAGGTGGGAGACTGTACAGTGAGTCTGTACAGCCCCCTACAGGTAGATCCCACGCGGATACCAAGTGGCTTGTGGTCCCGAGTGCGTTTAGGGGACATGTGCTGAAATCCGCACATGGTAATCCTCTGACCGGGCACTCGGGTGTCCGCAAGACACTCGCCGGTATTCGGAAACAGTTTTATTGGCCCCGGATGAACAGGGATGTAGCCAACTACTGCAGGGCATGTGCCGTCTGTCAGGAGCTGGGAAGGTCCAGGGATTCCCGCGGGGTTCCCTTAGGTCCACAGCCACTCAGCAGGGGAACCCTGCGTGGGCTGGCTGTTGACCTAACCAACCCACTGCCCGTTGTCCGCAGTCCCGGCAGACACCACGTCCGACTGCAGTGGCGCAAACGCCCTGTCCAGAACGGTCCATGTTGGGTCAACCCTGAGGGTAGCCGACCGCGACCGGTCCAGGGGAACCGAGCCACAGGCTCCAATAGGTTTTCCCGCCGTACCGGCAACTCGAGACCCGTCAGCCAGGTTAGCGGCGCCGCCACACATCTTGCGGATGAGTGGCTAAGCCACGGACAAGGGGGGGGGGGGCTGTCACGGACGATTGCGGGGACGCAGGCGCGTCCTGGAACCGCCCGTGAAGAAAAGCGATCGCACTCGATTCTCTGCGTCGATTGCGCTTCAAATCGATAGAATCTGGATTTATTGTGTAGGAGGTCTGCAGTCCCTTCTTAGCAGAGGAATAGCATCACCTTAACTGCAGGATGGCTCTTTTGATATGCTAATGAGCCTGGGCCCAGAGAGTCCCTGGCTTCAAGCTGTGCTGATGGCCCATCCATCAGGTATAAGGTGACAAGCAGCTGGCAGGAAGACTGGCCCTGTGACTGCTGATCAAGCCAGAGGTGTAAACTCAAAGTTGTCTAAGCAGATTTCACATTCAGATGTTAATTGAAGGAGCCAACAGGGCCTTTTCATAGACAAGAAGCAGACACAGCTGGACTCCAGTCAGGCTGACTCCGGCCTTAGCAGGAAGAAATGAATGTACAATATAATCTTTTGCCCATTTACAGAATACAATAAATAGGGTGGTTATGAGAGCGGTATCATTGGATCCGTAGGGTCATGCTGGATCTCTTGATACCAGTCGAGAGTATGAATCTACTCAGGACCCTGATCTGATGCACTAGCCATGTCAGGTATCATATTAATCTGTATTTTCCTCCAAGTATGAAGCTGTTACCCCCCTAAATGTAACGTGTATGGTTCAGGAGTTACAGCAATTCATAAGTTTAGCTCTAAAATCTCTCAGAGGGAATGAACTGTCATTTGCTGGTAGCTCAGAGGGGGCTGGCATTGCCACACCCCCAAACCAGCTTCATCAAAAGCACAGAGCCAGCAGGCGGGCTGGGTCCTCCACACTGAAACATCTTGCACTCATCAGATGCCAGCTTGAGGATATGCTGGCATCCACCTGGTCTGAACTCTGAACTCTGGACTTTGAAACCAAGGACTTTATGATTCTTCCCACAATAAGGACATCTTTCCAGGAACTAAGTATTTTTTCTCCCTTCTTTTATTTTTCATACTGGCTATTACTGTTTTCATAATTGTTGATTTTCATAATTGTCTGTAAATATTAATTATTTATATTGCGTGAATAAACGACTTTCTCCAAGTCATTCACTTTCCGCTACCCTGCTTATCAGCACACACAGAAATGATCCCGGGTCTCTGAAGATACGCTACTGTTTGTTTGTTGTTGGCTAGACAGAATATCGTGTGTTTAACCGTTTTATTCGCAGGATTAGTCAGTCAGTTAGTGGGCCCCACGGTCCCATAGTAACCGCGGTGGTGGCAGTTTACTCTGAACCAGTAGGTGACGTTGTAATCACCCGTGTCTCACAGGCTCCCTTCTGAGTTGTCTGCGGCTAATTCTTAACGGTTCCTGCGCATTGACTGCGACCAGAGTTCGCACGATCTGTGCGCTGGCACCGTTTAGAAGGCTAAGTGCGGTCAGCCACTGAGGGCTCCTGTGACAATACCCGAAGTGACATTTGACATGATGAGATACTGTAGACATGGGTATGTACAGTGCCTAGCACACAAATAACTATGCTGCGTTCCTTTCTTTCTTTCTCTGCCTGAAAGAGTTAAATATCAGGTATGTAAGTGGCTGACTCAGTCCTGACTCAGACTGGAAGTGACTACAGTGTGGCCCTCACTGATAAGAAATTCCCCTTTTTATCTCTTTCTTGCTCTCATAAACCATTTTCTGCCTGGAAAGTGTTTTAAAGTTGGAATTTGTTATCAGTAAGGTTCACACTGTAGTCACTACCTGTCTGAGTCAGGACTGAGTCAGCCACTTACATAGCTGATATTTAACTCTTTCAGGCAGAGAAAGAAAAAAAGGAACACACAATAGTTATTTGTGTGCTAGGCACTGTACACACCCATGTCCATCTCATCATGTCACTTCGGGTATCCTTTAAATGCAATTGCATACAAAACCACAATGAAAAATGTAAAACCGAACAATAACAGAACTTGTGCTTTTCCGCACTGCCTAGTGCTCTCCCAGCCTCACTCTCATCCTCTGAAATACTCTGTACTTCTGGGAGCCTCCTATTCTTCCATCTTTGGTGCCCGATTCCTTTTTGAACAGCAAAGTCTCTGGTATCTATAACCCAGAAGTCTCAACCAACCGGCATGCCTGAGGGGATAATGGGGACAGTGCTTTCAACGGGTTTTGAGGCTTTTAACATACTTAATAAGCCTCCAGCAATGTCTGGCAACACCTAGCAGGCTCCTGGCGGCTTCCCTGCACACAAGTCAGCACGGTGGCGTAGTGGTTAGCTCTCTCGCCTTGCAGCGCTGGGTCCCTGGTTCGAATCCCAGCCAGGGCACTATCTGCAAAGAGTTTGTATGTTCTCTCCGTGTCTGCGTGCGTTTCCTCCGGGCACTCCGATTTCCTCCCACATTCCAAAAACATACGGATAAGTTAATTGGCTCCCCCTAAAAAAGAAAAAAAATTGGCCCTAGACTACAGTACTTACACTACATAATATACACATATGGCAATGGTAGGGATTAGATTGTGAGCTCCTTTGAGGGACAGTTCGTGACAAGACTATATATATATATATATATATATATAGATATATATATAGATATATATATATATATACACTGTACAGTGCTTCGTAATATGTCGGCGCTATATAAATACTAAATAATAATAATAATGTCACCTGACCCGATGCAGGTCAGGTAATACGCTGGCTTGCGTGCACGGAGAAGTCGGAAAGTCGCTAGGAGCCCGCTAGGTGCTGCAGGAAGGCTGCTAGACGTCACTGGAGGCTTGGTAAGTATTTCAGGGGGGGTTGTGCTTTTTAAGCCTGTTGCTCTTACATTACAGGAAAGATATTGCAGTTTTAGAGCAGGTGCAGTGATGAGCAACAAAATTGATACGTGGGATGGAAGGTTTCACTTACCAAGAAAGGTTAGATAAACTGGGTTTATTTAGTCTAGTGAAAAGACGCCTTAGAGGGGATCTAATTAACATGTAGAAATACATCAGAGGGCAATATAATAGCTTGGCGGATGAGCTTTTTGTCCCTAGGCCTTCTCAAAGGACTAGAGGACATGATCTGCGCATGGAGGAAAAATGTTTAAGCCATTTATTTAGGAAAGGGTTCTTTACAGTAAGAGTGATTAAGATGTGGAATGCATTGCCACAGGAAGTAGTTATGGCAAATTATATACCTGCATTTAGACTTCTTGCACACAGGGACGTTACAGGCGCACGTTAGTGCAGCCTGTAACGCTCCCCCAACGCACAGCAATGTAACACAAGTGGGCTGTTCACACTGCCCACGTTGCGTTACATTTTAACGCAGCAAAGTGCTGCATGCTGTGCGTTCTAGGCGGCTAAGCCGCGTTACACTGTTTGCACATGCTCAGTCATGTTGGGGAGGAGGGGAGAGCGGCCAGGCACATGGCTAATTAATATTCACTGTACTCAGTGACGTGCAGTGTTTACTTCCTAGAGCGGCCGCTCTGTGCGGCGATTGGCCGGGCGGGACCACGTGATGCTGCATGCGTCCAAGAGTACGCATCACGGACGCCAGAGTGAGCTGCACAACGCGGCTCACTCCGACGTCCACACCAGAGAGCACCAGGCGTTGCGTTAGGGGCACGTTATGTGCCCTATAACGTCCCCTAAACGCAACGTCCTGGTGTGTCTCTAGCCTTAAAGGAGACTTAGATGCTTTCCTTGCGTTGAAAGACATCCATGGCTATAATTACTAGGCAATGCCCAGTGATGTTGATCCAGGGATTTTATCTGATTTCTCTCTGGAGTCGGTTAAGACATTGTTTCCCTTTTGGGGCTAATTGGACCATGCCTTGTAAGGGTTTTTTCGCCTTCCTCTGGATTAACAGGGGTATGCGAGGGAGTAGGCTGGAGTTGTACTTTGTTCTCTGGTTGAACTCGATGGACGTATGTCTTTTTTCAACCCAAATAACTATGTAACTATATATGTAACTATGCTCTAGTAACCGGCAAGCACATGTGTCCTGCATCAGGCCGATCCCCGCTGGTGCCGTATACCGGGGACTTTGCTGTATTTGTGTGAGCAGAGCAGTGCTGAGTGGTGACCCCTGTATCTCGCCTGCAGTCGGGGGATTAGCGTGTCACATGTCGCTGCTAGTATTGTCACACACAGCACACTTGTATTGTGAGTGCACAAGGGCTCCTGTCCTCATTGTCCGGCCTCTCATCCACATTCCATTGCAGGGAGCCTAGGAGGTAATCCCGGGGTGGGCAGATTCCAGAGAATGGAGGAGATTTTACCCCTCATCACCCCCATATAACAAGGACACCTCGCAGACAGCCATTGTGGGCATGTCATGGGGGTCATTCCCTGTCAATGGACACAATTCACGGCACCTGATACAGCTTCCGCCTCAGTTCATCTGTGTGCAGCCTAGGGGAGCTAACCCACAGAACTGACACTCTATAACTTCTGCACGGCACAAATAAAGCCAGTAAGCTGTCAGCTTCAATCCAGACCACCACTTCATTTATCGTAATAGAATATAAATATACACATTGCCGAATCATCTCATATTTCGTTCAAATGTTAATTGTGGTTTTCACAAAGACGCTGGACATTTTCACTCGAGGGCCGATTCACACCGCATGAATCAAAAACTGGTCCGTAAAAGAAAAGGTCCATCAAACGGATCAGTTTTTAATCTGTGACTTCCTGTTCCGTTAGTGCGCCGTCAAGGGGCCTGATTCACAAAGCGGTGCAAACTGTTTGCACGCCAGTGAAAAGCCCTTTATCAGGGCCGGTTCTAGTAACAGTGGGGCCCCAGGGCAAAATTAACCCTGGGGCACTCCAACAGACACCCCCCGACCAAAAAGTAGCATTAGGGGCCCATTGTATTAGCCAAATTTCCCTACTGGGCCCTTTAGCAGTGTAGCATCTCACCTGTCCACCAGTACAGGTGAGGCACTACTCTGCCAAAGACTCTGCAAAGGCCCCGGGGAGCAACAGTTAAGGGAGGAGACACCTTGGGGGCCCCTACAGGCTCAGGGGCTATTGCCCCCTTTACCTCTATGGTAGAACCGGCCCTGCCCTTTATCATGCCTAAACTCAGTTAAGGCGTAATAAGAAAAAACTCGTGCGAAATTCTTGCGCGCGCATTTTTGCACGCGCAGTCGCGCAGCGTGCTGCGCACGATGCGCCCATTAAGCCCTATGGGCGTTGCGCGTGCAATTTCGTGACTTTGCGCGCGATCAGCAGCACAAAGCGGTGCTAACTCAGCGGTGCAAAGGTTATCATGCCTAAAGACTTTTAGGCGTGATAACTGGGTTATCACCGCTTTGTGAATCAGGCCCAATGTGGCGCATCAGTCGCTCCGGATTTATCGCATCTATCTATCGGGGTGCATCTGGCTATCTAATGGGGGTGCATCTGACTACCTAATAAGGGCGATTTTAGCCAGCTAAACAGCATTTGTACATTTGGCTCCACTCACGCCCACATTCTGTTGTGTAGCCACACCCATTAATTGTTCATGGGGGAGGGGCAAAATCAAAATCATAACACTGTCCATGTTATGATTCTTGTGAATTTTATAAAGGAAAAGCAGAGAGTCCTATTCTAGACAGTTTCCATCTTGGTTAACTATGAATGAAGCTAATCCTGACATCATTTCCTCCCTCACTCTTTTTTCTACTCTTGCTAATTGTGTATTTGTTACCCTCCCTCCTCCCAGAGTCTTCAGACACTCCCACTGAGGTCTATACTAGGAAGTGCGCTGTCTTATGGCATTAGAAGAAGGGGGAAATAAAGGGAAGAGGAGGAATATATTATAGCTAAAAAGACCCCCAGCATGCAATTGTTTTGCCAGCCGATGGCAATGGCAATTAAAGGGCCATTGCTCCTAAGGTATGTGATAACTCCAAACCATAACAGCAGAAAAAGTTTTGAAAGTTTTGAATGCAATATTAGCATCTTTATCACTTAATTCACTCAGACCAGTTGCTGTTGAAATTTTATTTTTATGGTGACAATCCTGCTTTAAAGAGAACCCAAGATGTGTTTGAAGAATGTTATCTGCATACAGAGGCTGGATCTGCCTATACAGCCCAGCCTCTGTTGCTATCCAAAACCCCTCTAAGGTCCCCCTGCACTCTGCAATCAGACATAAATCACAGCCGCGCTGTGCGGGCTGTGTTTACATCTGTAGTGTCAGTCTCGGCTGCTCCCCCGCCTCCTGCAGAGCTCCGGTCCCTGCCCCGTCCCTTCCCTCCAATCAGCGGGGAGGGAAGGGACACAGGCAGGGACCGGAGTTCTGCAGGAGGCGGGGAGAGCAGCAGACTGACACTATAGAGATAAACACAGGCCGCTGCGACAAGCTGTGTGTCGACAGCGAGGCTGTGATTTATGAGGGATTGCAGAGTGCAGGGGGACCTTAGGGGGGTTTGGGATAGCAACAGAGGCTGGGCTGTATAGGCAGATCCAGCCTCTGTATGCAGATAACATTCTTCAAACCCACCTCAGCTTCTCTTTAAGCCCCTCTCCTGAACAATGCCATGCCTCCCAAACAAAGCCAAACCCCCACGGGTGTCTGTGCCTCCTTTTGTCCTCCTGTGCCACCGCTGCACCCCTGTGCATCCCTCTCTGCCTCCTTTTGTCCCCCTTTGTGATTTCTTCTGGCCCCATTTGCTACTCTAAAAGTAACGGGGCCCAGGTAAATTGAACTAGGGGTGGAAAATGTATAATTCTGGTCTTGAACCTACAAAGTTCAAGAGGGAGTCTTTTAATCCCCATTAACCATGCCACCATGTACATACGGGCTCCTATGGTTAATACCCTACAGCAGCTTTAGAGGGAGGTAAAACGCAGAAATGTACTACCCTCTAAACCATCAGCGTGAATAAACCCTCAAAAATTATAACACTGTAACGTATGTAGCAACAATAAGGTGTTCATACACGGGCAATATACAGAACCTTCAGCGATCTCTCACATCACAATGCCTAAAAGTCCCGTGAAGACAGAAATGCTTGCAGTCCAGAGAAGTGAGGACACGAGATCAAGACTATAAACAGGCAATCTATGAACAGACATAAAAGAGGACCTGAAATAAGGATAATTATATAGTCAGAGTGAGACAGGAAGACCACAAATAAACTGTTTGTTGAAGATTATTTTTTACTTTCCGTTTGGGCAATTTCCTGAGGTGACACCGTCATATGTGAGCAAGAGGAGGCAGAGAATTGTGCTACAGTATAATCTCATTGTAGTAAACTCCAGGGGACCAGGAAAAGTGGTTTACTATATCAGAAATTGTCCTAGAAATAGCCCAGCATGCCCTGGTGCATTCTCTGCTGCAAAGGACTAACGCTGTCCTTCCTCCCATCGAAGGTACAGTACAAGCACTTGCACATTTGATGGACTACAAGGTGGTTAAAGGGATACTTAAGCCAACTAAAAAAAAAGAGTTTCACTTACCTGGGGCTTCTACCACCCTCTTGCAGCCATCCTGTGCCCAAGCGGGTCCTCAGCGATCCTCCGTTCCCCCGTCGCAGCTGTTTCGGTTTTGCCGACACATAACATCCTCACTTCCACCTTGTGCTATAATGTACACATAATTTCCCCACTTCCACCTTGTGCTATAATGTACACATAATTTCCCCACTTCCACCTTGTGCTATAATGTACACATAAGTTCCCCACTTCCACCTTGTGCTATAATGTACACATAATTTCCTCACTTCCACCTTGTGCTATAATGTACACATAATTTCCCCACTTCCAGCTCTCTAATAACCTCTCTCTCAGTCTGATTCCCTGCTCCTCAGGGAGTCCCTGGCTGCAGTCCGATCATATCTCCCACTACACCAGTGGTCACTCTTGCAGTCCAGTCAGTGGTCCCTGCTCCTCAGGTGTCCACTGGCTGCAGTACCATCTGATTCCCTGCTACTCAGGGAATCCTCGGCTGCAGTTCTATCATAATCATTCATTCTACCAATTATCTCCCTTGCAGCCCAGTCAGTGGTTCATACTCCTCAGGTGTCCACTGGCTGCAGTACAATCTGAATTCCCTGCCCCTCAGGGAATTCTTGGCTGCAGTACAGTCTGTATTTCCCGCTCCTCAGGAGATCATCTTGCAGCACAGTCAGTGGGACCCTGCCCCTCAGGGGTCCACTGGCTGCAGTGCAGTCTGATTCCCTGCTCCTCAGGGAATCCTTGGCTGCAGTAGTGTCTGTATCTTCCGCTTCTCGGGAGATAACCTCTCTGATTACTGTTGCACCAAACACTATATCACATTGGGTGTCCTTTGTCTAGCTATACTAGATTATTGGTGATTTTGCAGATCACCATATAATCAGGTATAGCATCTGTATTATTGGTGATACTGCAGATCACCAATAATCAGAGAAAATCTGTGTTGCTGTCACCAATCGTTACAGTTTCTTATGCAGGTTGCATAATGCAGTTCAGGGAAAAGAGGCCTTTTTGTCAGCTTGCTGCTGTGGACTGATTTGCATCCACTTGTCATGCAAATTGCTTGTCTGCTTCCTTGGAAAGTTTTCAGTATATATGTCACTTCCTCCCAGAGTTCCAGGCTCGTGATAGGTTTTTGTTTGATAGACTCACCTTGAGCCTCAGCCTGTTTGGATCATATTGTCTATATTCTAGTGTAGTTATTCTTGGGGCGTGCATTCGGCATTCCTATTAGTGCAGTTAGTATTGTGTTATATTTGTACTGCCTAATCCTGTCTTGTCCTGAACTTGCGATTGCACTGCCTCCAGCGGTGGCTGGTAGCGAATCGTTCTGTCTAGTTTTGTCTTGTCCTGTTGTTGCGATTGCACTACCTCCAGCGGTGGTTGGTAGTGAATCTGTAACGATTGGTGTCAGCACACAGAGAGAATCTGATTATTGTTGATCTGCAGTATCACCAAGAATACAGATGTATACCTGATTATTGATGATCTGCAGAATCATCAATAATACAAGTATGACTAACCTCTGGACACCTAATAATGTGTAAGTGTTTGGGTGCAACAGTAGAAGGCTATCTCCCGTGGAGCACGAGATACAGACACTACTGCAGCCAGTGGACACCTGAGGAGCAGGTGACCTATGGCCGAGCAGGGGCTATGTCTAGAGATGAGATAGAGCAGCAGCCAGTGATTCCCTGATGGTATAGGAATCAGACTGTACTGCTGCCAAGGATTCCCTGGTGGATTGGGAATCAGACTGTGCTGCAGCCAATGGTCTCCTAATGGGAAGAGACCACTGACTGAACTGCAGGAAGGCCTCTCTGAGGTACAGGAGGTCCCTGCAGCTAACTGACACCTGGTGGATTAGTGTCAAGGAAGTACAGACAGACTAATCACTCGAGGGACGAGTGACAGCCAGGTAGGTCAGACAGGCCAGGTCAGCAACACACGAGCATATAAGGTACAAAGACAGAAGACTGATACGGTAACCAGATACAAGCAGGGTCAGTAACTGGTAGACAGATGGGCAGAGGTACCGAATCAGAAAGCAAGAGAGAGGTCAGCAAAGCAGAAGGTCATAACAGATATACATAAACACAATTCTAATCTGAGGTGTGAGGTCCTTGGTCTCGACACCCGGGAACTGGTCTAAAGTATAACAGAGTAATGACACAGTAATCCTAAGCTTGGGTGTGAGGTCCTTGGTCTCAACACCCTGGAACTGATCTAAAGTATAACAGAGTAATGACACAGCAATCCTAAGCTTGGGTGTGAGGTCCTTGGTCTCAACACCCTAAGAACTGGTCTAGAGTATAAGAGTAATGACACAGCAATCCTAAGCTTGGGTGTGAGGTCCTTGGTCTCAACACCCTGGAACTGGTCTAAAGTATAACAGAGTATATACAAAGGTAATCTGGCTAAGTGTGAATTTCCAGCTCCTGCTGGTTCTAACACACTGTAAGATCTGACTGAGGTCTGAGTGCTCACACGTAAGTATTCGCAACGGCAGACAACCAGCAACTGACAAGCAAGATCTATATATACTTGCAGTGCTGTGCAGCTCCGCCCGAGCCACTCAGCCAATGCAGAGTCCAGCTGGGATCAGCTGATCGGCCTGATCAGCTGATTCCCCTTCTGCTGGTATAAATGTCCTGTCGCCTGGCGCGCGCACGTGTAGCTCTACATCTGTGTGCACTAGAAGGTCCAGACAAGCCAGACATGTGTTGCTGCGCGGAAACCGCCGGTCTGAATGCGGAGATAGCCGCCCTGTCACTAGACCGCGCGGCGGCATCTCCGCTGTTCATTACAGAGTCGTTCAGTCCTGTTCCTTGGTCGCACTTACCCTAGCATTAGAGGTGGTGGACCTCCCTTGTTTGTGTCGTGGAGTATACCTTGGCAGCGGTTGCTACTGGTTACCCCATCTGTCTGTCTTGCAGGGAAGGAACGCTTGCTGTTGTCTGGTGTTAGACAACCGATTGGCAAGCCTTCTCACTGTCTGTTTGTCTTTGCTTTCTGTCTTCATATGTTAGTCAGGGTTGGTACGTTTTGTTACTGTTGCACTTATCGTGCGGTGTCCGTGCCATTAACGTGTTTTTTCGCTGTTGTGCATAACGTGCAATTACCGCATTCAGTTAGTGCTTTGTTTTCCTTGGCTTTCCTATTGTACCTATTGCTGTATCTTCCTTCCTCTGTCTTTACTCAGTCTTGTATCTCTGATAGCAATCGCCTCTTGTGCGCTTGGTTTTCACACTCTGGTCTGTTTCATATGTCTATCGTCGCCGGGGGGGCGACTAGATTGGTAGACATTATTTGTCTGCTTCTGTTCCTGTTCTCTACTATCTTGTTATCTTGTTTCTGTTTGTTCTGTTCTGTTTTAAGTCGTGCAATTCCAATCTGACATCTGTAGTTGTACAGAGAACCTGCTTCTCTGTACTCCACAGCTCCACCTGCTGGTTGGAATTTCCCTCTGCATATGTGTTTGCACATACTGGGTACACTTCTTCCGTGATTGTGGGGATTCCCATCTGCTTCAGCGCACCTGGAGTGCGCTGTCGGTGGTGATCGACCGCAGATCATTACAACACATAATTTCCTTCTTCCACCTTGTGCTATAATGTACACATAATTTCCCCACTTCCACCTTGTGCTATAATGTACACATAATTTCCTCACTTCCACCTTGTGCTATAATGTACACATAATTTCTCCACTTCCACCTTGTGCTATAATGTACACATAATTTCCAACTTCCACCTTGTGCTATAATGTACACATAATTTCTCCACTTCCACCTTGTGCTATAATGTACACATAATTTCCTCACTTCCACCTTGTGCTATAATGTACACATAATTTCCCCACTTCCACCTTGTGCTGTAATGTACACACAATTTCCCCACTTTCACCTTGTGCTATAATGTACACATAATTTCCTCACTTCCACCTTGTGCTATAATGTACACATAATTTCTCCACTTCCACCTTGTGCTATAATGTACACATAATTTCCTCACTTCCACCTTGTGCTATAATGTACACATAATTTCCAACTTCCACCTTGTTCTATAACGTACACATAATTTCCCCCCTTCCACCTTGTGCTATAATGTACACATAATTTCCTCACTTCCACCTTGTGCTATAATGTACACATCATTTCCCCACTTCCACGTTGTGCTATAATGTACACATAATTTCTCCACTTCCACCTTGTGCTATAATGTACACATAATTTCCTCACTTCCACCTTGTGTTATAATGTACACATAATTTCCAACTTCCACCTTGTTCTATAACGTACACATAATTTCCCCACTTTCACCTTGTGCTATAATGTACACATAATTTCCTCACTTCCACCTTGTGCTATAATGTACACATAATTTCCTCACTTCCACCTTGTGCTATAATGTACACATAATTTCCCTACTTCCACCTTGTGCTATAATGTACACATAATTTCCCACTTCCACCTTGTGCTATAATGTACATATCATTTCCCACTTCCACCTTGTGCTATAATGTACATATAATTTCCCACTTCCACCTTGTGCTATAATGTACATATAATTTCCCCACGTCCACCTTGTGCTATAATGTACACATAATTTCCCCACTTCCACCTTGTGCTGTAATGTACACATAATTTACTTCTTCCACCTTGTGCTATAATGTACACATAACTTCCCCACTTTCACCTTGTGCTATAATGTACACATAATTTCCTCACTTCCACCTTGTGCTATAATGTACACATAATTTCCTCACTTCCACCTTGTGCTATAATGTACACATAATTTCCCCACTTCCAGCTCTCTAATAACCTCCTATACCCATCTGTATTAGCTCTCCAAAACAGCCTCATTCACTGGACGTTTACTGCGCCATAAACTGGATTTATTCCAAGAACACAATGAGACTATTCTGCTGTGTTCAGTTATCTTCTCAGTGTTCTATCTCGGGTCCATTTCATAAGACATTTCCTGGCGCGGAGCAGAAATCTGCAACCAGGCTGGAGATCATTCTATAACTGTATTACCGGTATATTTGTTACTTAATTAAAGGACCACTATGGCAAAAATTGCAAAACTTTAAATATATGTAAAAACATACTAATAAGAAGTACATTTCTTCCAGAGTAAAATGAGCCATAAATTACTTTTCTCCTGTGTTGCCGTCACTTGCATTAGGCAGTAAAAGTCTGACTGAACCAACAGGTTTTTGGACTAGTCCAACCTCTCATGGGTGATTCTCAGGGTTTTATTTATGTTCAAAAGCACTTAGTGAAAGGCAGTTGCACCATCCAACTGCCAAAAAGTGTGCAGCGGGCCGGGAGGCTGGTCAGCATCTTCGTGTAAATGCTTTTTAAGGGAAACTCTTTATAAAGTATAAAGGCGAGGCTGTGACCCCCCCCCCCCCCATGAAGAGATGGACTAGTCAAAACCTGTTGGTTCTGTCAGATTTCTACTACCTACTGTAAGCAATAGGAACATAGGAGAAAAGTAATTTATGCCTCATTTTACATTGGAAGAAACCTGCTTCTTATTTGTATGCGTTTATGTGTATTTTAAATTTTACAATTTTTCCCAATAGTATTCCTTTAATCAGCACCAAACACATTAGGCAAAACTGTATAATGAATTAATAAGGAGTGTAGAGTACGCACACAAAACATGCTATGATAGAGAAGTGACACGGGAGGGCTAGACGACTTCTCAGAGATAATAGCTGCACAGAGCAATGGGAAACAGCAAGTATATAACGATCATGAGCAACATCTACAGATGACCAGTGACAAGGGAAGGTTTTGGGGATCCATGAGAGAAAGGTACAGGGCATACAGTAGGTGTCGAACTCCAGTCCTGAAGGGTCATATCTATTACAGAGCTAAGGATGGACTGAGAAATGTGTTCTACTTGATGAACCCCACTTATCTGATTCAGTCCTGTCTATTAATTTGAGCTGTGCCGAATATGTGTGAGGACCTCGGCCCTTGAAGACTGGAGTTCGACATCCTTGGGGTGTCCGTCAGAGAAGGTATAGCTGGTCCACCAAACCCAGAATCCAAGTAAAGGTACATACAGATGCTTGATTTTTGCAATCGTGTCTTGTAAAAATTTACTGTAGAATCTGCACAGCTGTTCCACAATGCCGTTTAGTGATCCTTGATTTTGCCCTCCAGCTGTGTGGCTCGGTTCCCACTAGAACATTCACAGATTCTATTTATATGATTAGTGCACACTTTTCCATTTGATCTGGTGCAGGAATCAAAACATAAATGTGTAACCTATACGATTTTCCCAGATCGCCAACGAAGCAGATGCAGAGGGAAGCATACCATTCTATTCATTATGTTCTCCTGGGCCCCTCTGTGCTGTTTCTGCCACTGCCTGCTACGATCCTGGCTTGTAATTGCCAGTTTTAGTCAGTGTTTACAAACAAAGGACATGGCTTCTAACCAGCTTGTGATAGGCTGAAAGGAGCTCAGTCTGTGACTCACATAGAGCCTGCAGGGGGCATGGAGAGGGTGTGTATAGCTTCTATCCTATCACAAGCAGAGCAGCACATTCCTGCCTGAGTGCTTGAGCCCGACAAAGCCGTCAGAGGAAAGAAGATTAGATTATATAGCAGAGATAATACAGCCACTGTGCAATTAGGAAAGGCTGCAGTAAGACAGACCACATTAGAACAGGTATAGGAACTTATAGGATAGAAGAAATAAGGCTGAAAATGTTGTTACAGAGTCTCTTTAAGCCTGTGAGAATGAACAGTATCAGTTCTCACTAGGCTGGTCGACTTGAATGTTGCTCGACTCGCCTGTCTTCTGTGTCTTCAGTCATCTAGGGTCCTCTGCCACCGCTGCTAATGCTCAACTGCATGGGACAAGCGCCATTATATGGACTAGAGTCCGGGCAAGAAAATGAGGCTCCCATTGGATTGGAAAAGACCAATGGGACCCCTCCCTAGCAACAGGGAGGATTTCCATTGGTCCATTACTCAGAGAGCCTATGAGAATCCTCCCTATTGCTCCCATTGTTTTTTTGCAATCCAATAGGAGCCTGATGTTTCTGCCTGGATTGTGATCCATGGTACAGTTACTCGTCCCATGCAATTGGAGCCGAGCGACAGTAGCAGCAACGGCGCAGGATGCAAATGGAGGCTGGGGAAGCAGAATGACTGCACAGAGGTGAGTAGAGTGAATAGACGCGCGACGGGGACACGCGATGGGGCACAGTGTATTCACTCATGGGGCTTGATTAACTAAACCGTGATAACTCAAATATCACACCTCTCAAATATATCACACCTTAAAGTTAATACGCCTTATCAGAGTAGCATAGCAAGTGCTATGAACCCGCAGGGGCTCAAGGCAGGACGAGTGCCATTGCCAATTAGCAAGCATAAGTTTGTAGCGCTCGCTGTGCTACTCTGATAAGGCGTGTTAACTTTAATAAGGTGTGATATCTTTGATAAGGTGTGATATCTTTGATAAGGTGTGATATTTGCATTATCACGGTTTTAGTGAATCAAGCCCATGGCACGCTATGAACTCACCGTTGTGCATCCACCATAGGGGGAACGCAGCCTGAGATGCCCCTCACGCATCTGCCCCTCCTCTCCATAGAACAGAGCAAGCTTCTTGGCTATAGTGCTGATCCCTCAAAAATCGCCTAAAGGGAACCTGCCATCTTCCTTCCATTACAAACAATGCCAGTTGCCTGGCTGTCATGCTAAAATTTTGGCTTTATCTGTGTTTGAGTCACACACCTGCAACAAGCATGCAGCCAGTGAGAATTTGGATGGCAGCCTCTCTACCAGGTTCCCTTTAAAAGGGTACAAGAAGTGGTATGTGGCTGGAGAGTGTAGTGTTTAAAACGGATCTGAGATGAAAAACTAACTGTAGCAAGTAACTTGTCTGGATATCTTATCTAAAGTTTACGTGGTTTAAACAGTAAATCTAGCTGAAAACAGCATTAACAGTATATGATTATTTCTTCCTGTGATTAAACTCCACTCCCCTCTCCTCCTCTCTCCTCCCCTCTCAGCCCCCTTGCCTCTGAAATCTCAGCAGCTCCCGGCTGGTAAACCCTCCTCCTCCCCAGACTGGGCTCCCATGAGCACTTGCTACATGGGACTCAGAATGCCTAGGTCCTGGATTAGGCGGTTTGTTTAGTTTTTAGGGAATTAGGGCATTAAAACAAAAAATAAAAAGTATTTTGCTTTAGGAATGCCCTATAAAATATATTTAAGGGGCACAATTATGAAATGTGTAAAAGTCTATCTCGGATCCACTTTAAAGAGACTCAGAGACGACAGAAAGTACAGCTCTGATATTTACCTGGAGCTTCCTCCCGCCCCATAAACAGGTCTAAGTCCCACGCCGTCCTCCCGTGGTCTGCCATTCAGTCGCGGTGAGCTCCGTTACCAGGCTCAGTGATGTCAGTCCGGGTCTACTGCACATGTGCGGGAGGTCTGCGCAAGCACAGTAGACCCTGATTGGCATTGACAGAGCCTGGTAATGGAGCTCACCGCAGCTGAACGGCAGACCGCGGGAGGACAGCGTGGAACTTAGACGTGTTTATGGGGCGGAAGGAAGCTTGAGGACCACAGTGGTAAACCCCCCTAAAGACCAGGCACATTTCAGCTAAAATGGCCACTGCAGCTTTAAGGCACAGCTGCAGGGCCGCAAAACTCAGCACACGAGTGATTTCCCCCCCCCCTTTTCCCCCCACCAACAAAGCTCTCTGTTGGTGGGGTCCGATCGCCCACCAGTTGTTTATTATTTTTTTAATAAATATGTATGTTCGCTTTTTTTTTTTTTTTTTTTTTTTTTTTTATAAACTTTCCTCTGCCTCCTCCAGCCAGCCTCCCTCCCTCCCTCCCCCAGCCTATCACTGCCGATCGCTCTCTTGTCCCCCAGGGGGACAGCCGTGTCACACGGCTGTCCGCAGTGCAGTGCTGCTGCTGATCGCATCGCTGCACGGTGTAAATAGACGGTGATCACGCCGTTTAACAGTCTCCCGAGCGGCAATAGCCCCTCGGAGACTGAAGAGGGGGCGGAGCTCTGCCCCCCAAGCATGAGATGCGCGCACAGCCTGCGCGCGATCGCATGCAAATTAGAGCCCCAGGACTTGACGCCAATTGGCGTTAGGCGGTCGTGAAGTAGTTAAGGGCTCTGCTTCTGGCACATAAGATGAGGGTTCAAATCTAGCTCATCCTGTTCAGTAAGCCAGCACCAATTCTGAAATCCAGCACCAACTCCCTAACACGGCTACTGCCTACTGAGTGCGTCCTAGTGGCTGCAGCGCAATATAAATGTTTGTGTCTTGTTGTGTAAAATAATGAGCTAAACATAAGTATGTAGAGCCCCAATCATTCTTAGAACTAACTTGCGTTCCTTTTTTTCTTTCTGTAAGGGCTTGTTCACACTAAGGGCGTTTTCGCCTTTTTTTCGATTTTCAAAATCACCCTAAAAGCGCTTGTGCAATGATTTCCTATGAGATTGTTCACATCTGAGCAGTTTGCTTATGATCCGCTCACCAAAGCGCTGCCTGTACCATTTTTGGGGCGATTTGCCTCAATGGAAGGTATAGGGATTTCGCAAATAGCTTAAAGAAGCACTTTGTTTAGCAATTTCCCCATCGCTTTTAAGAATAAATACATTGGGCTTGATTCTAAGCGCTTTTGCAGATCGATTTGTTTTTTCACTTTCTAATGCAAGTCAGGAAGTGAACTTTTTGACCCGGAAAAGAATAAATACATTGGGCTTGATTCACAAAGCGCGGTGTACTGTGCATAAAACTTTACGCGTGCTATAACAAACGTTTGCGCGCGTTCACGCGGCGTGACACGTGCTTTTGTGCACTTTGTGCCGCGTGAACGTGTGCAAACATTTGGTATAGCGTGCGTAAACTTGTATGCACAGTAAACGGCGCGCGAAGCATAGCGCCGCCGTGCTAAGAGTTAGCACAGCTTTGTGAATCAAGCCCAATGTATTTATTCTTTTCCGGGTCAAAAAGTTCACTTCCTGACTTGCATTAGAAAGTGAAAAAACAAATCGATCTGAAAAAGCGCTTAGAAAAGTGCTTTACAAAAAATCGTAGTGTGCAGGCTAAAAAAAATCGCTGGCGTCAGCGAATGCGATTTTAGATGTGAACAAGGCCTAACAAGGTAAGTTCACATTGAGGCTTCTGTTACACTGCAAATCACAATTTCCGCAAAATCGTAAATCAGAATCGCATATTGTGTAAAAGAGCCCTGAATCTGTTAAGATGTGCATATAGCAAATCGCAAAGGATTTCAAAATGAACAGCTTCTGACAACTCGCATCGCTCAGTACTTGGTCGCCATTCACTTGTTACGATTTAACAATCTTTTGTTTGTTTTGTGCAACATCCTGTAACATTGCTTAACGGAAATGTGTTAAAAGATGTTCAAAGACCGCCAACAAACCGCGGCGATCATTCATTTTTAATGACCGTCATGATGGATCACATAGCGAAGTCAATTGACTTTAGCGAAAAATTGGAACAATCATTTTAACCAGGGCTGTGGAGTCGGTACAAAAATCTTCCGACACCAACTCCGACTCCTCAGTTTATGAAACTACCGACTCCGACTGCAGGTACCCAAAATGCCTCCGACTCCTTAGTCTAATACTTACCAGGGCTGTGAATTTTGTCCAAAAATCATCCGACTCCGACTCCTCAGTTAATGTAATCACAACTCTGACTCAGGTACCCAAAATTGCTCCGACTCCTCGACTCCGACTCCACAGCCCTGATTTTAATGACTGTTTGTGCCCCATTGCGCATTTCCCAATAATGAAAGATGATTCAGGGAACGATCATTCGTCTGCGGAGTTCCCCAATCCGATCTTTGCGTGAGTACTCAGTTTAGCTGCTGCAGTTGTATCATTTGATGCATCTGGTAAAAGTTGTTGATGTCAGATAAATCGGATGCACTTTATCACATCTATGAAGAAATGCACTCAGAAGAGGGCCGCTTCCCGCCCTACGCAATTCCCCAGCCTGGGGGTCTCAATCCCTCCATTGTCTGGCAGGTATTATGTTCTCTGAACCACAACAAAGGCTGCCATTCATCTGCAGAAGATCAAGGCTTGTTCAGACAGACAGATAATATACCCTCCTCCCTCTCCAATAAATACGTCCACCTTCCCCTCTTTGTGGTACAGCTGGCAGCCTTAGCTGAAGAGGGTGACGTACCTACAATGGGGCCCCTTCCCATGGCAAACATCTCCACTTGCTATAGACAGCTCTTGGTTGTGATGATTTGTTCCAGGAGTGTTGTCTCTGGAGATGTTCATAACGTCCTCTTGGTTTACATAGTTTATATGAGGCTTCACCTGATACATAGGCGAGTTCATAAGATTTATTGCTGGAGACATCCAACTCTAGCCTTGACCTACAGACTACTCTTGCCTGGAGCTTTATGAAACCACCTGGCATTATCTCAGAGGGTTCTGGAGGAGCATGCCCACATGTTCACCACCAATGGTAGGAGAGGATTCTGATCAAATCTGCTGCACATCAGTCAGGCTGGAAAATGACTATCAAACATTTTGACTAGCTTAGTCATTTAATATTAAAGTGGATTGTACAAAGGGATGCAAGGTTGCCAATTCAAATCAAATTTGCTGTTTTGCATGATCTGCATGGATGAACAGATTGCAGTGGTAGAATTTGATCTAAAAAAAAGACCACAGCTAATTACAGTAATCCCTTTAACAATTGTTAGGAAATTGACCTGTGTAGGGTTACGAGTCACAGATGAGTGGCCTCTCGTTATTCAAGTGAAAGACGTGGTCAGCAAAGGTCATGTTGCATTTTAGCAGCAAAGAGGAAAATATAATTGTTGTTGATACCAATATCACCTTTATAGCTCAATGTTTGTTCTGATCTGGATGGAGACATTTGCGAAGAACGTTTTAGCTTATCCAACTCTCCAAATGTAGATTAGGTGACCCCCCCCCCCCTACACACACACACACACACACACACACACACGAGACTCAATGCTAAAAATAGGCCTAACTAATACAGTACTATTCCCCACTCAATATACAGTGGTGTTAAAAACTATTTGCCCCCTTCCTGATTTCTTATTCTTTTGCATGTTTGTCACACCTAAATGTTTCTACTCATCAAAAACCGTTAACAATTAGTTAAAGATAACATAATTGTACACAAAATGCAGTTTTAGATGATGGTTTTTATTATTTCGTGAGAAAAAAAACTCAAAACCTACATGGCCCTGTGTGAAAAAGAAATAGCCCCCTGAACCTAATAACTGGTTGGGCCACCCTTAGCAGCAATAACTGCAATCAAGCGTTTGCGATAACTTGCAACGAGTCTTTTACAGCGCTCTGGAGGAAATTTGGCCCACTCATCTTTGCAGAATTGTTGTAATTCAGCATTATTTGAAGGTTTTCTAGCATGAACCACCTTTTTAAGGTCATGCCACAACATCTCAAATAGGATTCAGGTCAGGACTTTGACTAGGCCACTCCAAAGTCTTAATTTTGTTTTTCTTCAGCCATTCAGAGGTGGATTTGCTGGTGTCTTTTGGGTCATTGTCCTGCTGCAGCACCCAAGATCGCTTCAGCTTGAGTTGACGAACAGATGGCCGGACATTCTCCTTCAGGATTTTTTGGTAGACAGTAGAATTCATGGTTCCATCTATCACAGCAAGCCTTCCAGGTCCTGAAGCAGCAAAACAACCCCAGACCATCACACTACCACCACCATATTTTACTGTTGGTATGATGTTCTTTTGCTGAAGTGCTGTGTTACTTCTACGACAGATTTAACAGGACACGCACCTTTCAAAAAGTTCAACTTTTGTCTCGGCGGTCCACAAGGAATTTTCCCACAAGTCTTGGCAATCATTGAGATGTTTTTTTAGCAAAATTGAGACGAGCCTTAATGTTCTTTTTGCTTAAAAGTGGTTTGCGCCTTGGATATCTGCCATGCAGGCCGTTTTTGCCCAGTCTCTTTCTTATGGTGGAGTTGTGAATACTGACCTTAATTGAGGCAAGTGAGGCCTGCAGTTCTTTAGATGTTGTCCTGGGGTCTTTTGTGGCCTCTCGGATGAGTTTTCTTTGCGCTCTTGGGGTAATTTTGGTGGGCCAGCAACTCCTGGGAAGGATCATCAATGTTCCATGTTTTTGCCAATTGTGGATAATGGCTCTCACTGTGGTTCGCTGGAGTCCCAAAGCTTTAGAAATGGCTTTATAACCTTTACCAGAGGGATAGATCTCAATTACAGTACTTTTGTTCTCATTTGTTCCTGAATTTCTTTGGATCTTGGCATGATGTCTAGCCTTTGAGGTGCTTTTGGTCTACTTCTCTGTGTCAGATAGCTCCTATTTAAGTGATTTCTTGATTGAAACAGGTGTGGCAGTAATCAGGCATGGGAGTGACTACAGAAATTGAACTCAGGTGTGATAAACCACAGTTATTTTTTAACAAGGGGGGGCAATCACTTTTTCACACAGGGTCATGTAGGTTTTGAGTTTTTTTTCCTCACTAAATAATAAAAACCATCATTTAAAACTGCATTTTGTGTTCAATTATGTTATCTTTGACTAATAGTTAACGGTTTTTGATGAGCAGAAACATTTAAGTGTGACAAACATGCAAAAGAATAAGAAATCAGGAAGGGGGCAAATAGTTTTTCACACCACTGTACATATCATGAACTCTTTGGAAAATGTTAAAATACAGTAATTGAAAGGATATTAACCTTGGAGGAGGTGTAGAACCCAGTCTGTAATCACAGCAGTGCCCACAAACATTTGGTCTTCACCACTGTGAGTGCTGCCGTGGATTTGTGCTGGTTGCTTGGGATTGCCAGTTAGTTGAGTTCTGGATAATCGAGACTCTACTGTACATTTAAAGAGGCTCTGTAAAGAAAAAAAACCCTCTCGGGGATACTTACCTCTGGGGGGGGAAGCCTCAGGGTCCCCCTGACCTCTGAAGATAGCAGGAATCCAGCTCTGGCTCCCCTGAATCCTCCCCTGACAAGAGAGGATTTATTTACCTCTCCGGGATCCAGCACAGGCGTAGTAGCAGCTCTTCGTGCGGGCTAAGGCGGAAATAGCATCCCGATCGTATCCGCTCTACTGCGCAGACACAAAGGACTGGAGCCTGCGCAGTAGAGCGGATATGATCGGGTTCAGCTATTTCCGCCTTACCCGAACGAAGAACCCCTAGTGCGCCTGTGCAAGGTCACGGTAAATATTTATCTTGCCGCACTTCGGGAGGACACAGCAATGGATTACCGGGCCACCAGAGGACGGAGGAAGCCTCGTTAGGATCCAGAGGCTTCCCCGTCCGAGGTAAGTATCCCCCCAGAGGGGTTTTTTTCAATACAAATCCTCTTTAAAGGGACCCTGAGCAGATCGTTAAAATAATAATCTGCACTTACCTGGGACTTCCTCCATACCTCCCCCCCCACCACCACCACCAAGCCCGCGAGGTCCCTCGCATCCTCTGGGTCTCCTCCGTGGTCCCACTGGAAGCCTGTTAGCCTGGTGACTTCAAGCTAAGTTGTGCGCAACTGTCTATGCACAGCCCTTCCGCGCACTGGCTCGATCATCGTAAGCGCTATGTGCATGTGCGGTTATTGAAAGACTGAACCGCGCATGGGCCAGATGCTTACGGCAGATTTTCATTTTAACGGTCTGCTCTGGGTCCCTTTAATAGCTATTCATCACCTCAGGCATCAGACTTGCTGGACGGTGACAATTACCGTACATACTGGAAACATGACTTTATACAAAAAAATACTGTAAATAAAATCCTCCATTATGTTGTGCCCTCTGTACTGTGTGACGGTCCTTATACGATCTTCATAGTGTGCAGATGTTCTTTACAAATGACTTTTTTACTTTCAAATCCTTGCACAATGGATACCTGAAGGACTTGTTAACGAGAACCCAAGGTGGGTTCTAAGAATCCTATAAGCACACAGAGGCTGGGTCTGCATATAATGCCCAGCCTCTGTTGCTATACTGTTTCCCCCCAGGCCCCCCCTGCGCTCTGCTAACCCCCATAAATCGCACAGACGTGCTAGCGACACGCAGCGTGTCGATAGCCTGCTGTTTTTATCTACACTGTCACTCTCGCCGCTCCCCTGACTCCTCTATTTCTCCGCTCCCCGCCTGCATCCCTTCCCCCCAATCAGCGGGAGGGAAGGGACGCAGGCTGGGAGCGGCGACATAGAGGAGGTGGGGGGAGCGGCGAGAGTGACAGTGTAGATGTAAACAGCCGGCTAGCGATGTCGCTAGCAAAGCATTTGATTTATAGCTTACAGCTGTTTCCAACTGCCAAAAACGCAAGCAGCATCTCCTTCCAGTGACATCACGTGCCAGAAGTAAAAATGTCACGATGTGATAAATGTCAGAATATAAATCAGGGAGAGGAAAGATTTTTCAGTGGGCAAACAAGGGCTCGTTTCCACTAGTGCGGTGCGAATCACCGGGATTCCACCGCTGACGAAATCGCATGCGGATGCGATTCCGCATGCGTTTTTTGCCGCGATTTCGCATAGGCAGGGTATATGTGAATTTAACCATGTCACTGCCTGGTTCAATTTACATTAGTTTTCATGCGAATTCGCACGCGAAATTGCGGCAAAAAACGCATGCGCGTTTTCCCTATTAAATACATAGCCTGCGAATCGCCTGCATTCCTCACGCAGGCGAATTCTGCAGGCTCTACCGTGCAGAAAAATCCTGCACAGAAAAACGCAGGAAAAAACTGACAAGTGGAAACAGGGCCATCCACTTGTATTGGTTTTGCGAATCCGCATGCAGAGAACGCATGCGGATTCGCTATAGTGGAAACGGGCCCATTTATATATAATTATTGTAAAAATGAAGCACTTTTTTTTATTACATTATTTTCAGTGAAGTTCCTCTTTAAGTTCCCACTAGGGGCACTTTTTTCCTTTCAGATACAAGTCCAAACAAGTCCATATAAGTCCAAACTGAAAAGCCATTTGTTTGGTCTGGTATTTATAAACACCTGATTTCCTCTGTAACAGTCCAGCCTGCATGTATTGATCTGAGACATATCTATGCGCTTTGAGTCCTATGGGAGAAAAGCGCTTTACAAATGTTATTGTATTGTATACAATCTCTGATGATCCTCTATACTGTTTCCGTTGTGTGCAGGTCCTCTGTATAGACTCTCCTGTGTGAAGGTAATCACTGTTGTGTGCAAAACCTTCTACACCATCTTCTTCATGTACATATATCCTACATTGTTATTGCTTCCACACACACAGAAGTGTCTAGACTCTAGTTCAAAATGCACAGTGCTCAATATGCAGGATTTGCATGCAATAATTACACATCAACTTGCACAGGAAGCATAGGTCTCACCAGTTAATGCAGGTACACTACTTATAATATGCTCTGTTCACATTCCAGTGCAGCCTGGATGATACTGTAGTGTTGAAGTCATGCACAAGCAAGTTGCAGCTTACATAGGAAGCATAGGTATTATCTGTAGCACTGGCGCACGGAGAGGGGTATTCCGGGAGTCTGGAACACCCCCCCCCCTGCACCAAAAGAATGTGTGTGCAGCGCTGCGGGGGCCTCGCTTGCTGCAGGCAGCGGGCGGAGGGCGTACGGGCACAGGTAGAGCTGCGGGGAGAGAAGACTTTCCACTTACGGTGCCTGGATCCTGCGCTGCTTCTATATACTTCCTGTCCCAGCCGCCATCTGTCGCTATGGTAACAGCTCCCCCTGTGATGACGTAAGCGCATGTCATCACAGGGGGAGCTCTTACCGATGCGACGCGCGCCGGGAGAGGCTGAAGATAGAAGCTGCGTGCAGGATGAAGGCAGGTAAGTGGAAACTCCTCTCCCCGCTCCCCCGCCTACCTATCTAACCTATACTGGGGCATAGACCTATCTAATCTATACTGGGGCATATATCTATCTAATCTATACTGGAGCATATACCTATCTAATCTATACTGGGGCATATACCTATCTAACCTATACTGGGGGACATATACCTATCTAATCTACACTGGGGCATATACCTATCTAATTTATACTGGGGATATATACCTATCTAACCTATACTGATGGCATATACCTATCTAATCTATACTGGGGCATATACCTATCTAACCTATACTGCAGACATATACCTATCCAACCTATACTGGGGGCAGCTATATGGGCTACCTATACTGGGGGGGGGGGACCTGTAGCTGGCTACCTATACTGCGGGCACCTATACCTGTCTCCACGTGGGGGCGCATTTTACGCCCTCGGCCTGAGTGCAATTTGGCCTAGAAACTGCTAGTATTTGGCTCCACCCACATCATGTTTTGGCCATGTCCACACGCCGCTTTCAGGAATCCCCCCCCTTGAAAATCCTGGATTTGCCCCTGTGTAGATGCAGCTTGCAGTCTTCAACCCATGCAGTGGCTGGTGATTCTGAGGTAATCTACGAGGGCCCAGAGTAGCATGCAGATTACAAGTGGCTGCCAGCCAGCCCACGGCTCATGGGTCTCCGACTGACGTATGACACACGCCCACTATAGCCAGATACAGAATACCACAGGGGCCAAAAAACAGGTTCACTATAAACATAGCTCTATTATATCTGGATTTACTTTACCAGGCGTTACTCCCATATACTTATAATGGCGCTTGGCTGGGACCTGGACATTAAGTGTTCTACTATTATGAGTTTATTATAATGAGATTACACTATAGCAGGAACACAATCTAATATGGAGAAGTCCAATGTGCCGTTGTTTCCTGACTTGTGATTAGACTACATACTGGCTGCTCAGTGTTTGGGCTCGGGTGGGCAGTGAGCAAGAGGGGGCTACTGCAGATGGGGCAATTGCATTGTCTCTGCGTGTATGAGAACTCTTTCAACTGTCTCCATGCTGTTGTGACGGGGTAGGGAAATCACATTACTGAGAGGTCACAGGGGTCCCCACATCACAGAACAAGGACGCCATTTCACAAGCAACAGCAACATGCCAGAAAGGTCCAGTCACTCCATCCACAGTGAGTCACCGGCTGCCACAGCGACCTCTCTGCCAGACCAAAGCATGATGGGCCGGAAATGAGGGCAGAGGCGCAATCTTTCCAGGCAGATTGCATCTCAGTGCGACTGAATACAAATTACACCAATTACAATCATTTATATGATGAGATATTGTAGATATACTCCCCATCCTGTGGCTGAGGCCTTGTTTTCTTCTAACCTCCCCATTCTAGCTCAAAAATTCATGACAGAAATAGACTGTGTGGAAGATGTCCTGTATGCTGGTGGTATTCATGCAAAGAAGTCATGACAGCTTGTGTGTGGAAAATTTGGGTGGCGGGATATAGCGGATTGAGCAGGAAAAAAGAACACAGGTGCCCTTTCAGTAAAAACAGCACCGCCATAGCACACATTTTGCAGCATGATAGGGAAATTTGGGCGCATAGTGGCGACCAATTTTACCTTCTTTGCAGCAAATTGCGGCTTTTATAATAGCCGCAATATGTGGCTATGAAGGTAAATTGCGGCCCAGAGAGGTACCTGATTAGCGGCAAGAGGGGTCAATTTTGGGGGACAGACTTGCGGGGGAAAAAATTGGCTTGCTGATAACTCAATCGCGTCACTGCATAGCAGATGCCTCTGTCCTCATTCCTGGCCCATCATGCTTTGGTCTGGCAGTGCCGCAATTTAGTTATCCGGAAGCCTGTCTGACGTAATTGCTTCCTTTTGCCGCTGATTGGGAGCTGAAATGAACCTTCATAGCCGCATATCGCGGTTTGCAGAAGAGGTGGGGTTAGCTTTAGGAGGGGGATTTAGGGCTAGGGGGCCCAGACCCTCGCTTGTTATCCTCCTGTTCTACCATTGCTGCAAATTAACATTACTGCCAATTACTGCGCCCAAATTTACCACAGGCGCCCAAATTTACCACAGGCGCCCAAATTTCCTGTTTCCGTAGCAGCTGTGATGACAGTGTGCATTACATGTACTAATCTCTGTATGTTTTGAACAGATTGGTGGTCGGAGAATTTGGGGGCGTTTCCGCTTACACACATCCTGTTCCGCTCTATTTAGTAATTATTGATAATGATTTTGCTCTTATTAATGACATGATGGATGGCGATAGTTAGTATGTAAGTAGCGGCATGTAAAGGGTGTGGTAGAGTAAAAAGGGGATTGATTTGCTGTGATTGGTCGTAATGTTTTATGGTTTATCCTGATTGCTTTCACACATCTCTTTCCGATATGGATTCCACTACATAAACTATCAGCAGCCACATGCTGCACTGGACACGTTGTGACAGTGACCACATCTGTAGCAGAAACACAGCCGGAGAGGCAAAATGTTATCCTGACAACTGTGTGAATAAGGCAACGCAAATATGCTTGGCGGATCATTATCTTACATTATCTTAGGGCTGGGACCCACTAGGTGTGCTGTGGCAGCAGCTGACAATCGCTAGTGATTGGCAAAGCGCTTTGCTAGTGGATCCCGATGGGAGTGGTCCCAATAGCACTGTAAATGCAAAACTAAATGCTTGTGAAGATTGGTAGCAATCCAGAAGGAATCACATCGGTGGCTACAGTAGCCAAATCATGATCACTCTGGAAAATCGTGGCACTTTATGCAAAGGTCCTGTAGTGGGTCCCAGTCCTTACAGATATTGATTATTTATCTGACCTACCACCTTACACTAGCAGGTATTAAGCAACCTACATATGCACAAATACTGTCTTCTTTCTGGCCACAGTACTAGACAGAGTGCCCACAAAACACATTTTTTTTTGCTATGGTGGGGAATGAAGGACACAGTGTGGCACACAATGGAGCAGCTTCCAGTGTGTGGAAAAAAGAGCAGAACAATTGGGGATTGATTGAGCATCCTTGTCATTACAGATCCAGGAAGCCTTTCAGAAAGTCACGTGGGACGAAACCGGTCGGGCCATGCAGAAGGAGTGAGCAGGTAGAGGTAAGATGAATAGTCACCTCGCGATGAAGGAAGATGGATCACAGTGACGTCTCACGATTATGAGCTTTCCCTGATCCATCTTGCTGCGGGTGGGTATGCGCAACGTCACACGAGAGCACACAACAGCACGAATGAGACTTCAATCAACCGATGTACTTTGTGCAAGAGTCGTCGGGGATTTTAAATATCTGATCGGCCGTGACGTTTGCAACGCTGAACGACTGACTGTACCTACGTTGTGAGATCGGGGAAACGAATGCATGTCGCTCCGAAAAAAAATCACCGGTTGTCGGGAAAATGTTTGGAAAAATCACGAGGTGGGTACGGGTCTGTAGACACCATCAGCCAACACCTTTGTGGCATTATGCCCATTACACTGGTACGCTTACTTTTACGATTGTAACGATCACACGTAAGGCTTTGTAAGTGTGATTTTAATGTTTTTTAATCAAGTGTTTTAAAACGTTAATACACGATTCTGAGCTCCATTTCTTTGCATAAACACTCTTAAAGGATACCCGAAGTGACATGTGACAATGATGAGATAGACATGGGTATGTACAGTGCCTAGCACACAAATAACTATGCTGTGTTCCTTTTTTTCTTTCTCACTGTCTGAAAGCGTTAAATATCAGGTATGTAAGTGGCTGACTAAGGGCCCTTTTCCACTATGAAATGCGATCGCGATCGCGTTTCAATTTCCACCATGCGATTGCGATTGAGCAAGCTAGTGGAAAAAGGCCCTAATAAGGGCTCTTTTCCACTATGAAATGCGATCGCGATTGCGATTCTGATCGCAATCGCGTTTCAATTTCCACCATGCGATTGCGATTGAGCTACTATACTCATTATAGTCCAGCTCAATCGCATACAAAACGCGGCAGGACGACGATTGCACTTTGACCAAAATCGCATCGCAATCGGATCGCACTAATGGAAATTGCTGCTGCAGTTTCCATTAGTTTAATGTACCTTGCGATTTGCGATCAGAAGCAAATCGCAAATCGCAGGCTAGTGGAAAAAGGCCCTAAGTCCTGACTCAGACAGGAAGTGACTACAGAGTGACCCTCACTGATAAGAAATTCCAAATATAAAACACTTTCCTAGCAGAAAATGGCTTCTGAGAGCAAGAAAGGGATATAAAGGGGAATTTCTTATCAGTGAGGGTCACACTGCTGCCACTTCCTGTCTGAGTCAGAACTGAGTCAGCCACTTACATACCTGATATTTAACTCTTTCAGACAGAGAAAGGAAAAAAAGGAACACAGCATAGTGCTAGGCACTGTACATACCCATGTCTATCTCATCATGTCACATGTCACTTCGGGTATCCTTTAAGCAGAGGGTAATTGAGACTTGAGATCAGATGAGCCCGAGGATCACATATGTGCATGTGGCCATTTGTTATGGTCTTACTGTATGGTGAGTAAACACGCATGGGTTGTGTAGAAGGTTTCCTAGAAACATACGGGCAAATTTCAGCAACAAGTATTTGAGGAAAGTTTTGAGGACAGAACTTTTTATTCATTTGTATGCTTGAGCAGCAGCATTGTTCAGCTGCTTTCAGTTATTATCCATGTCAAGTGCACTGAACTTGATTAACTGTTGTGTGGTTATGGCTGTTATATAGTTTTATTTACAATTGAAAGCTAGTCAAGTGTTGTATTATTATTATTTAGAATTTTTATAGCGCTGACATCTTCCCCAGAGCTGTACAGAGTATATGTCTTGTCACTTGAAGAGGAACTGTAACCAAGGATTTAACCTCATTCCAATCAGTAGCTGATACCCCTTTTCCCACGAGAAATCGTCACCTTTTTTCAAACGGATGGTGAAACCCCGCCCACAGTGTGATGGCAGCACCTAGGTACAGACATCACACTGTGGGAGCCTTGTTGCACTGCACGAAATAACAGCTGTTTCCAACTGCCAAAAGAGCAGCATCTCCTTCTAGTGACATCACCTGCCAGCAGTAAAGATGTCGCCACGTGGTAAATGTCAGAATGTAAATCAGGGAGAAGAAAGATTTTACAATGGGCAAACACTGACTAAATCAATTATAAATAATTATGGGAAAAAAAAAATTCATTCTACTGCATTCTAAAAAGCAGCCATCACAGTCTGGTGAAAAATATACACTTGTTTGCAAGCAGACCCACAAGCTAAGGGAAGGCACATCACAATAGGTAGCTGGCTTTCTAAAAGTCCTCCATAGGGGGTCAATAGAAAATGCCTGTCAGCACCAGTGACATCAGCAGAAAGTTCCGGTCAAAGTGACCCGGAGCCTGGTAGAAGCACAAGTCAGCACCTGTAAAGGGCCAATCAGTGCTTGCTAAAAATAAGTCAGATCCAAGTATCTTGAGCAAATGTGTCAGTCAGCATCAGCTTTGTTCAGTAGTATTAGTGTGAAGCTATGGACACATGCTAGATGACACTCATTAAAGTGCACCTGCCTGTAGAGGAAAGTGCCCCCTTAAAGGACTTACAAGGCCAATCATTGAGAAAAAAAATAAAAAAAGTTAGCTACCTGCGTCAGCTTGTAAGGCACGGAGGACGCCGTCCGCGCCCTCCGTGCCGTTCCGCCGGATCGCCGCCGCTCAGTATCCCCCCGAACGGTCCCCAGCCGCGCGGCCAGGGTCGGGCTCTCCAGACTGTACAAAGATGGCGGCCGGAGCTGGCCGCGGCTGCGCAGTCCGCATAGCCGTGAGTGCGGCTGCGCAGCTCTAAGGCCAACCCCCCGATCCACGTAACATGCTGTTTAACCGCTTGTCGGTGCAGAAATACCTGCAATGCTGTAGTCTGCAGCTGCATACCAGTAATTTGGACGCAGGCAACAGCCAGACCCCAAATTACGTGTCGAATCCCCCAACACCCCCCCCCCTCGACTTGCTATGACTCTGAGGGGGCAGAGGGGTAACAATAGACTATGCAAGGGATGCAGCCATAGGGGGCCCTGTGGTGGGGAGAAGTTTATTTTCCCTGTCCTGAGAGACTGGCAACTAAGGGCACAGAGAGAAAAACATTTCTGCTCTCTGCACAATTGTTCTAATGACTGCATCTGCTCAGCCACTGATAAGGAATCATACAAAGTTTTGCAGACAAAGATTTGTAGACAGTCCCTACATAGTGTGCAGCAGGCTCTTGAGTACAGCGCCCAGTTCCCAACCTCTCTACCCCTCCACAAGTGCTTGTGTACTGTAGTGATGCTGAAGAAGTCTGCAGAGCCAGTTCTGCTCCATGAGAGGTGGACACGTCTGTCGGTTTTGTGTATGTGTTTTCTGCACACCCTGTGTGTCTGTATGTGTGAAAACATTCATGTTTTATCACAGAAGCTAATGTAATAGAGAAAATGTGTGCATTGCTTCACTGCTGTGTTTTTATCTGCATGGGGAAAACACATTCAAGTGTGCACTAACCAATTGAGTAACATTGGTTCTCAGTTTACCTGTACAGAGAGGGCATGTAGAGTTTGGGGGCTTGGCAGGAGGGGGCCCCATCCAAAATTTCACCGGGAATCTAGTGATTTTGAGGGGGAATAGTATAATGCACCCAAGAGTTTCAGCCGCAGCAGGGTGAGCTGTCTGCGCTCAACTGCCCAGCGGCATATTAATACATATGCCTTCCCCTCCCCCCTCGATCCAGCACTAGGACCCTCTGAACATCTTCAACTAGGGCTTGTCTCCCCCAGCGCATTTTGCCAAGACTGTAAATCTCCACTGGTATCTCTCCCACACAATCAATTTTACTAGTCTATGCAAAATGGTGACATCCTCTGTATCATAATATCCCATCTCCACCCAGCTAGGGCCGGCGCCACCATACGGGCGAAGAGGGCAATTGCCCCAGGGCTCCAGTATCCATAGGGGCCCCAAAGTGTCCTCCACCACTCCAGAGGCCTCCGACCACAGCGTTACAGCAGCAGTGAGGCAGGCACACTCACCTCCTCTGGGTTCCAGGCGTTGCAGGTTTGTCTGTCTCCGCAGGAGTGTAGCTGCTCTGCACTTCCTGCTTCTTCGTTTGGGCTCCAGTGCATGATGTGAGAAACAGGAAGTGCAGAGGAAACAGACAGGACCTGCAGCTCCTGAAACTCTGAGATGGTGAGGTGCTGCTGCCTGTCACTCACTGCATCCGTAACGCTGCGAGCGTGGAGAGGGTTGTTAGGGGTACATCTGGCTTTAAAAATACTGGGGGGAGGGGGTTGTTAGGGCAATATCTGGCTACTATACTTGGGGGAGCACATCTGAATATTTACTGAGGAAGGGAGGTTGTTAGTGGCACAACTGACTACTATACTGGAGGGGGGAAGGGGGTGTCAGGAGCAGGGCTGTGGAGTCGGAGTTGGAGTCAAGGTGTCGGAGCAATTTTGGGTACATGGTGTCGGAGTTGGAAGTTTCATAAACTGAGGAGTCAGGAGTGGGAGTCAGGTGATTTTTGTACCAAATCCACAGCCCTGGTAAGTATTAGACTAAGGAGTCGGAGTCGAGGAGTCTGAGCCATTTTGGGTACCTGGAGTTAGAGTCGGTGGTTTCATAAACTGAGAAGTCGGAGTAGGAGTCGGATGATTCTTGTACAGACTCCACAGTCCTGGTCAGGAGGGCCCACATGTTACTTTTGCCCCAGTGCCCCATTGTAGTTAGAGCCACCTCTGCCCCCACTCTATTTTGCCATAATCGTAACCCTCCATTGGCATCTCTCCCACACAATCAAATTTACTGGTCTGTGCAAAATAGTGACATTTAGGTGAATGAACCCCACAGATTGCAGGCAGGTTTATATGACCTCCCGTAGATCCATAATATACAATCCCCGCGCTGCACGCAGCCGGCGTGTCGCCGTGGAAACGGATCAATACGCCATTGGCTGACCAGTGCAGAGGAGCCAGTGTTGCTTTTTCCATTTAAAGGAATCCTATCGAGGTTGTGTCAAGTTGTTTGTCTTCCAACAGGATGACATCTCTGAATTACAAGAGTCGTTTTCTGCATCGGCGGGGCGCGGAGATGAACACGAGTGCTTAGGATTGATTAAACCATCTTGCCATTCCTAGTGTGAAGAACGCATCCAATGCGCGCACGGAGGAGTGGACGGCACGGCTGAGAGGGAACAATGAGAAGAATATGTCATTGTGGCACTGTTTACTAGAAGACGCCAGTGCGCATAATGCAACCGTAGTTCTGGTCAGAGATGGATTAAAAGCTTACGGTGCCCATACCCATACCAATTTTGCGTCCCGATCGACCATCCAATTTGCTTATTTTATGAAATCAGTGCACAGATTGTTCGCCCGATTGATGATTTGACTGGTTTCAGGCTGAAATCGGTGGAATGCGGCAATTGGACATGCTGGAAAGATCTCAATTGAAAGTGCTCTATCGAGTGTGAAGAGGTAGCAGCGCTCGATATCGTGATGACAAATGAACGCGGCGGACCCTCAGCCGCTGCCCCTCCCCCCCCACGTGTAAAATGTTCCCCTCACAGGTCTCACCTGTCCCGCAACTCCCAGGCACATCCGCCATCACCCCCATGTCGCACCAGCCGTAAGTGTGTGCTCAAAGGTGGCAGTGGGGGAGGCCGGGAGTGGCAGTAGCGGGACAGGTGAGATCTTAAACTGCACGGGCATCGTGTGTGTGGGGGAGTGTGACACACTTGGGGAGCCGCCATGGTTTTTTGGGGGTTTAGGCGTGCGTTTTAATGTGTTTGCGGTTTGCATATGCAAAACGCATATGCGCATTTCAATTGCGTTTTATGCAAATCACTAGGAAGACAACAGGAAGAGGAAATCATCAGAAAATATATTTAAAAAAAACACATATAGAAATGCATACAAATCGCATTACATTGCGTCACCATTGATTTTTATTTTGTGCGTTTTTGAAAAATATGCAACAAAACCAGCGTTTTTAAAAACGCATACAAAACGCATATGCGTTTTTTTAATGCCACCATTGACTAACATTGTATGCATAAATGCTGCGTTTTCTGCAACGCTAGCGTTTCTGCTCAGTGTGTTCCCAGCCTAACAGATTTCATGCTGAAATCTATCGGGGATCGGCCTGTGGTGTATGGGCAGCCGACAGATCTCTCTATGATCAGATTGGAGCAGAGAGAGATCCGTCTCTTGGTCGATCTGCCCATGTGTCGCTAGATGTATGGACACCTTTAGGCTGGGATAACACTTGAACTGTCCAACGTTTTGTCGCAATTGCTTTTTACTGTGTTTTCATTCTCTTGTGCAGTTTTTTTGTTTGATATTTTCCGTTTTTGAAAAGTTTGCATGCTTTTTTGGAAATGCGGGAAAAAAAAGGTAAACAAAGACTTTTTTTTCTTGCAATACATCTGCAAAAATGCAAACAAACACACACAAAAACTGCAGAATCGCAAGAAGGCCATAGCAAGACATTGCATGTGCGGCTCTTAGCATTTGACGCCAAGCTGAAAAACTACCATCATTTCAGCACCCTGCCTTTAGGCTGCTTCCACACAGGGACGTTACAGGCGCACGCACAGCAATGTAACACAAGTGGGCTGTTCACACAGCCCACGTTGCGTTACATGTAACGCTGCACGTTGTCGGGAAAGTGCAGCATGCTACGGCGTTAGAGCGGCTATAGCCGCGTTAGACTGTTTGCACATGCGCAGTGGGGGGCGGAGAGGAGGCGGGGAGAGCCAGCTACAGTAGCCGCGCACATGGCTACTTAATATTCACTGCACTGGAGGCCGCTGATTGGCCAGCGGGACCACGTGATGCGGAGTGTCTCGCTCCGCATCACGTGGTCCCGCCGGCCAATCAGCGCCACTCTGGGAGACCTTATAGGGATAGAGCCGCCTAACGCGGCTCACTCTACCGTCCTCTCTTGCAGCACCATACAATGCGTTAGGTGCACGTTATGCGACCTTAACGTGGCACCTAATGCAACATCTTGGTCTGCAAGTAGCCTAAAGGATTTCCGAGGCCAGAAAATAAATGTAGTTTTACTTACCTGGGGCTTCTTCCAGCTCCTAGACGTCATTTGGGTCCCTTACTGCAGCTCTGGTCCTCTCTGGGGTCCCGCTGGAAGCCTCTACAGATCGTCGACTCCCGATGAGTTTGTGTCTCCTGCACATGCGAGCATGCGTGTCATTGGGAGCATACTGCAGCTGCGCAGTACACTCCCGGTGACGTGGGCACGTTCTTGCGTGGGGTGTGCGCATGCACAGAAGACGCCAAGCCATCGGGGGTCGGCGATCCTTAGAGGATGCCAAGCACTGAACTTCACCGCAATCAGTAGCTGATACCCCGTTTCCCGATAAGAAGTCTTTACAATTTCTCAAATAGATCATCAGGAAGGTCATCATAACCAAGGTCCTGACAGTTTGCTGTCTGTGTACCTCGTTGCATTGTGGGAAATAATGCCTTTTTCCAACTGACAAGCAAGCAGTTTCCCCTGTGCATAGAACTCTCAGTAATGAACATTCCGTACAGATCACCTGGCAGAATAAAAGCTGTCACCACCAGTGATACATTTCAGAATGTAAATCAGGCAGAGAAAAGATTTTACAATGGACAAACACTGACTATATAATCTATACATTAATATTGTAAAAAATAAGCAATTTTATTCATTATGTTATTTTTCACTGCAGTTCCCCCTTGTCTCCTGAGCACCATAAACAGAATGAAGACACAAGGTGATGAACCTCATTGCTGGGGGACGGCTGGGCCTGGAGCAGCATGAGGTGATTTAGCACAGCTCAGATCCGGCCTGCTCTGGCAGGGGCACTCTCAGGCCTAGGACAAATGGTTGCCATGGCAGCAGGATGCGCTCTCCCTCCCAATAAGTGACAGAATGATAGGCATTGGTGCCGGTCGGCTGTGAAATTTCTACCGTGAAAAACCACCAGAGTGACCCCCGCTGAGTGCCGATGACACATAGAGCCAGAAGGAACGGCACACAGATGCACCATACACGGCGTAAACACAGCTTCTGATTGGACAAGCCCGCTACACAGGATACGATCCGCATGATTAACTGCAGTGCCGTCAGAGGAAAATGCCAGGCAATTAATGTGCGTCCGCGGGAATCATTTTCTCTACCTCTCCAGAGAATGATGATAATCACTAAATTATAACGTTCACTCACCAATGAAAAAAAATAAATAATTTCTCTCTTAATAAGCGTAGGAGCCGGCACAGTGAAGGTCGCACAGCGTTTGACAGCTCTGTGCCACCATTTAATGTCAGGACCTGTGAAGGCTGAGTGAATATAAGAAGCAGATCAGTTGTTATCAATATTATTGATAAATCGCAGTTCCTATACGCCACTGTAGGCTGAAGGGCAGAGTTAAGGTGGCCGCTAACAATGCAAGTTGCTGAATGATCGTTTACGAAGATTTTTTCATATGAACGATCGGGAACAAGCGTTTGTGACCACTAACTGACAAAAAATCTCCTAACCAATCCGATTAACCTCCCTGTCATCATGATTATTTCTGGATTTACATTATCTCAAAGCCGTGCAATTTTTTTGCAAGCTTTTAGACCCTAAAAACAAGAAAAAAAACATACCACAGAGATCTGTACCAGCTCCTGCATATAACTCACTCAGGCACGGGATTACCGCTCTGAGCTGCCGATTTCTACCCCGAGCCTGACTTGGGATTACCACTAAAGAGCAGTGTTCTCCCCAGGCTCTTTTAGCCGGGTGCTCCACCCGGCTAGTTTTGACGAGCACCCAGCTGTCATTGGCTCACCTTCTCCTATGCTGTAAGCAGAGTTGCGTACAGAAGCACTGGCCCTGTATTCTCTCATATCACCCCAACCGGCTACTTTTGCATGCCACCCGGCTACTATTTCATGCCACCCGGTTGGAAAAAAATTTTGGGGAAAACACTGAAGAGGTTAATGAAATCGATCTGATTCTCGGATTGATCCCATCAATCTGATCAGATTGGTTAGAAGATTTTCGCTCGTTAGTGGTTCCAAACGATCATTTCTGATTGTATGATCATTCATACAAAAAATTGTTCGTAAAGGATTGTTCACTAAATTGTATTGTTAATAGTCACCTTTATACACACAGGAGGAGAATCTACCATAAACATCGAGGCACAGCTACCCAATTGGTGGGCCAGTGGGGGCCAACTGTGCCCATCCTCTTCCAGTGATACAGCATGGCAGCTTCCATGAAATAATCCTCCCTGGGAAAGGAAAATAAGGTTGTTTCAGTACGACCTTTTATTATTTTTGGGACGTCTTTGCCGCTGTAACACATGCATAAAATGGAGGCGCGAGGAAAAATGGGCGCAAGATGAAGCTGATATACTGTAAGTCTAAGCGATAAAAACCGTTGTGAATTGGGCACCAAATGAAAACGAAAAAATATTTACAGAGTTAATGAGGGTAATAAAACATTGGTAAATGTTATTGATATTTTACTACAACTAAACCTAACCCTACTCTCACACAGAACCCTCCCCCTCCAACACCTAACCCTAAAACCCCCCTTCCTGACGCTTAACCCTAAAACTCCCCTTTCTGATGCCTAACCCTAATCCCCCCTTCCTGACGCCTAATCCTAAAACCCCCCTTCCTGGTTCCTAACCCTAAAATTCCCCTTCCTGGCGCCTAACCCTAAACCCCCTTTCTTGACGCCTACCCCTAAAACCCCTCTTCCAGATGCCTAACCCTAAAACTCCCTTTCCTGATGCATACCCCCTAAATCCCCTCTTCCAGATGCCTAAGCCTAAAACTCCCCTTCCTGACGCCTAACCCTGAAACCCCCCCTTCCTGATGCCTAACCCTAAACCCCACTCCCTGACCCCTAACCCTAAAACGCCCTTTCCTGACGTCTAACCCTAATGGCTCATACACACGGGTTACAACTGTCGCTGCTACCACGCTAGCAACAGCTGTCGCCGCAACTGTCGCTAGTCTGCCGTGTGTATGCGGACTAGCGACAGCAACCCACTTACCATGGACAGAGCTTCCGGCGGGGGGGGGGCAGGAACCTTCAGCGACAGCTTCCGCCGCATCTCTGTCCCTCTGTGCGCCGTGTGTACGGCTGCTGCACAGAGGGACCTGGCGACGAGCTGTCGCTGCTTTTTTTTTTTCTCCTGCTACATTTGTGCCTCGTGTGTACGAGGCTTAAAACCCCCTTGTCTAATGCCTTATGAGAGTTAACAAGCCTTATCAGAGTTGACACACCTTATCAGAGTAGCATAGCGAGCGCTACAAACTTATGCCTGCTAATTGGCAATGACAAGAGCTCCGCTCATTCTACCCAGAGCCCCGGGGGCCCCTTTAAAGGACATTATACCCGCACTTTGATTGCCCAATAGGCTGCCTGTCACTTGACAGGCAGCCTATTGGGCCAATCAAAGTGCAGGGATAATGTCCTTTAGGCTTCTTGCACACTACATGCGATTCCGATTTTTTTATCTGATTCGATTTTGATTCCGATTAAAAAACTGCATGCTGCTACATTTTTTAATCTGAATCAAAAATCGGACGTATAAAAAAATCGGAATCGCATGTACTGTGCAAGAGGTCTGAAAGTGATTGGACCCGCAGGGGCTCAGGGCAGGACGAGTGGAGCTCTCGTAATTTTCAATTATCAAGCATAAATTTGTAGCGCTCGCTGTGCTACTCTGATAAGGTGTGTTAACTCTGATAAGGCACATTAACTCTCATAAGGCACGCTAGGCATCAGAAAAGGGGTTTTAGGGTTAGGGTTCAGGGAGTGTGTTTTAGGGATAAGGTGTTTTAACTATGATAAGGCGCACTATTTGTTATAGTGAATCAACCCCCATAACTTTTCAAAACGATAAAAATTTAAAAAACTATATCATTCTCATTTTTTAAAACAATATTTATCGGGCACTCACACTTCTGCTTTGGCCAATTAGCCACGGGCGCCTTAATTTTCCTGCTATCACTGTACACAAACTAGATTCTTGGAAGAGGCGGTTGTCATTGTGCGTGTGTGTGGAGCTTTATTCTGCTAATCAAGAGTCTGCAATCTACCTACAGGATCTTCTCAAAAAATTAGCATATTGTGATAAAGTTCATTATTTTCTGTAATGTACTGATAAACATTAGACTTTCATATATTTTAGATTCATTACACTACAACTGAAGTAGTTCAAGCCTTTTATTGTTTTTCTTATTGATGGTTTTGGCATACAGCTCATGAAAAACTAAATTTCCTATCTCAAAAAATTAGCATATTTCATCCGACCAATAAAAGAAAAGTGTTTTTGAAAACAAAAAAAGTCAACCTTCAAATAATTATGTTCAGTTACTCAATACTTGGTCGGGAATCCTTTTGCAGAAATGACTGCTTCAACGCGGCGTGGCATGGAGGTAATCAGCCTGTGGCACTGCTCAGGTGTTATGGAGGCCCAGGATGCTTCAATAGCGGACTTAAGCTCATCCAGAGTGTTGGGTCTTGCGTCTCTCAACTTTCACTTCACAATATCCCACAGATTCTCTATGGGGTTCAGGTCAGGAGAGTTGGCAGGCCAATGGAGCACAGTAATACCATGGTCAGTAGACCATTTACCAGTGGTTTTGGCACTGTGAGCAGATGCCAGGTCGTGCTGAAAAATGAAATCTTCATCTCCATAAAGCTTTTCAGCAGATGGAAGCATGAAGTGCTCCAAAATCTCCTGATAGCTAGCTGCATTGACCCTGCCCTTGATAAAACACAGTGGACCAACACCAGCAGCTGACATGGCATCCCAGACTATCACTGACTGTGGGTACTTGACACTGGACTTCAGGCATTTTGGCATTTCCCTCTCCCCAGTCTTCCTCCAGACTCTGGCACCTTGATTTCCGAATGACATGTAAAAGTTGCTTTCATCCGAAAAAAGTACTTTGGACCACTGAGCAACAGTTCAGTGCTGCTTCTCTGTAGCCCAGGTCAAGCGCTTCTGCCGCTGTTTCTGGTTCAAAAGTGGGTTCATGCTTCCATCTGCTGAAAAGCTTTATGGAGATGAAGATTTCATTTTTCAGCACGACCTGGCACCTGCTCACAGTGCCAAAACCACTGGTAAATGGTTTACTGACCATGGTATTACTGTGCTCAATTGGCCTGCCAACTCTCCTGACCTGAACCCCATAGAGAATCTGTGGGATATTGTGAAGAGAAAGTTGAGAGACGCAAGACCCAACACTCTGGATGAGCTTAAGGCCGCTATCGAAGCATCCTGGGCCTCCATAACACCTGAGCAGTGCCACAGGCTGATTGCCTCCATGCCTCGCCACATTGAAGCAGTCATTTCTGCAAAAGGATTCCCGACCAAGTATTGAGTGCATAACTGAACATAATTATTTGAAGGTTGACTTTTTTTTGTTTTAAAAACACTTTTCTTTTATTGGGCGGATGAAATATGCTAATTTTTTGAGATAGGAAATTTGGGTTTTCATGAGCTGTATGCCAAAATCATCAATATTAAAACAATAAAAGGCTTGAACTACTTCAGTTGTGTGTATTTGAATCTAAAATATATGAAAGTCTAATGTTTATCAGTACATTACAGAAAATAATGAACTTTATCACAATATGCTAATTTTTTTAGAAGATCCTGTACAACGAGAAGGGAAAATATGTGAAACAGATATTGTTTCAATTACTTTCACCTGTTGTGAAGAAACGGCCAAAAGCAACTGTACTCATTTTGGAGCCAATCTCCTCCTCCTCGCCAGCTGAATGGTTCTCTTCCTGAGTTCTGCTCTGCAGATGAAATCATTTGGAGATTTTCAGGAACATCATACTAGTGATTTATAGTGAGAAGCGATCACAAAAAAGAAAACTGGCCGCTGGAACCCTTCAGATTTATGAAGCTGGGGACTTGGCCAGGAATTCCCAGAAAATTCAAATCTCACAAGATAGTGTGTAAGAAACGTTCTGTACATTTCATTCAAACATTTAAAGAGAAACTCCAACCAAGAATTGAACTTTATCCTAATCAATAGCCGATACCCCCTTTTACATGAGAAATCTATTCCTTTTCACAAACAGACCATCAGGGGGCGCTGTATGGCTGATATTGTGGTGAAACCCCTCCCACAAAGAAATTCTAAAGTACGTAATCTTGGCAGTTTCCTGTCTGTGAACCTTGCTGCATTGTGGGAAATAGCTGTTTACAGCTGTTTCCAACTGCCAAAACAGCAAGCAGCAGCTACATCACTTGCCAGCAATAAAAATGTCACCATGTGATAAATGTCAGAATATAAATAAGGGATTTAAAATATTTTACAATGGGCAAACACTGACTAAATCATTTATACATAATTATTGTAAAAATGAAGCACTTTTTTAATTACATTATTTTCACTGAGTTCCTCTTTAAGTATATGCAGCACCCTGGGCTGCACCTGAGTGGTGAAGTCACTCCTTCCACAACCTCAGATCAAAGGATCTAATAATCTGACAACCTCTAGAGTTCCACTAAAAACCTTTGGAGACAGAGCTTTCTGTCATGCTTCCCCTACTCTCAGGAATGCCTTGTCACATGCTATCAAGACCGCTCCAACCCTGGACATGTTTAAAGGACAACTGAGACAAAAAAATAAGAGCATTTATATGTACCTGGGGCTTCCTCCAGCTCCCTTTAGGCCATGGGCCCCCTCGCTGTCCTCCCGGGCCATTCCAGTCCCCAATATAGTATGCATGCGTCTCCCGGCCGTGCTTGCCCCTTTGATGCTCCCGTCAGCAAGAGCATGACAGTGGAATGCGCTCGGCTGGGAATGTGCACTAGATTGCAACTGCAGGATTTACCGGGCCGGCCAGTGGAGGATCGAAGTGGCCCGTGAGGGCGGCAAGGGTGCCCACGGCCTGAAGGGGGCGGGAGGAAGCCCCAGGTATGTATACATTATTTTTTGGTCTCAGGTACACTTTCAAGCAAAGCTGAAAATCCACCTTTAGTCTGGTACAGTATTCATGACTGCATACATGTTTTGTTGGCTGTATCAACAAGATTACCTAAACTGTAGTATAGTAAAGCAACCACAAGATGTCACTGTCTGTAAAATGATGCAATGATCTCTATGGAGTTGTTATTTCCTGTATTCTCTGTGTTCCTCTCTGTTCTAAGTAAACTGCATTTCCTGATGGTTGTGTATGACTTATCTCTGCAAGTATTCTTCAATAAAGAGTTCTAACTTGTTATACTGGGTGTCTAACTGCATGTACCTACCACTCTGCTCCATCATTTTTCCCCTGTCAGGGCTGGAAGCCACTAGAAAGATTTTTTAAGCATTTAGGAAGCGTGAGAAATCGCTAGCGATTTCCCTAAATGCTCTGCCAATGTAAATGGATGGTACAAATTCCACAGAAGCGATTGCGATTAGCAAAATCGCAAACGCAGGACATGCAGCATTTTGTTAGCGTTTGCGCTTCAATGTAAAGTATATAAACACTGGCATAATCGCTCATCCAAACTTGCACGGAGCAATTTTGCTAGCGTTTTAAGTTAATGTACGCTGTAACAAAATTAAAATTGAAAGGACCAATCAGACTTTAAAACGCTTATCGCTACACAACCGCTGGCAAATTGATTATACTTTCTAAAAACGCTCCCTAAAACGCTCATGAAATCGCTTACAAACTGCTCATACAAAACGCTAGCGATTACGATTAGCGATAGCGTTTTGTAGTGGGTTTCAGGCGTAAGGGCTGGTGCACACCAAGAGCTTTTCAGAGTGTTTTTAAAAACACTAGCGCTTTGAAAAGCTCTTGGCTAATGTATTTCAATGGGATGGTGCACACCAGAGCGATTTGTTTTTTCCAAAAACGCAAACTCGGGATCCTGCAGCATTTTTGGCTGATTTCTGAGGCGATTCAACCTCAATGTTAAGTATAGGAAGGTGGAAAATCGCTCTGAAAAGCGCTGAACAAAGGGAATTTCCAAGCGTTTTTATTACAGATGCTGTTCAGTTACAGCTCGACTGTAACAAAAAATAAAAAAACCTCTACACCAAAATGTTCCAAAAAATGCTAGAATTGCTCAGAAAAACCTCTCCAAAAACCATTAGCCTTTGCGGATGCGCTAGCGGTTTTTGGTGTGCACTGGCCCTAACACATCACTATGTACTGATCTGAGACAAGCTTTTGCGCTTTGGGTCTTATGGAAGAAAAGCACTTTACAAATGTATCGCTGTAGAAGTCCCTGCTAGTCCCAGAGCCTTGTGAATCAGCCTTGTGTTGCGGCACAGACGAGGAGACTGCGCCACGGTAACATCTCCAATGTTTGTGCGACAGCTGAACTTCTGTACCGTGAAGAAGAGGTTTCCCAGGAAGTATCTTTATCCCTTCACAGAAAAGTCATTTATTCTGGGCGGTGATCCGCTCACAGTGCTGAGATGGAAAATGAAAAGTAAGCATCGGGGTTGGTGGTTTCCCATGAAGCAGAGGAGGGGGGAGATACACTCCCTGTGACTTCTGGGGACCCCACAGTCTGTTCCCAGGACTCCGCACTGCAGAGATCACATGATGTTAGTGTGGCTGGGCTGAGGATGGACAAGGTGTGACTGGTTATAGGATCATTCATGAGTTACATATAGCTGCATGTACACTGAGACATGAACAGATGAAAGCTATCCCGACAGGACACCGCCCATCCGTCCCGGTTGAGGGATCGGCGCTTATTGGGGCCTATTCACAACATCTGCTTTTGTCTATGAGGTAAACACGACACACCTTCCAACACTCCCCCGGTGTGTGACATGAAATAACAGCATGTGGAGAAGCATTTACTGTCTATGTGGAAAAAACACACCCAAGTCTGTACAAAAGAGAAGCTGTCACTCGGAAGAGAACTTCTATGCAACAGTTCAGTCAAATAAAATAACATGTTCCATTCTCGTGTCAGTATCTGGAAGTTTATATTGAGTTTTGCTTCTAAAAAATACTGGTTACCCAGCTGCCATAAAGATTTTTTTGCCAGATATCTCTGATATTACATACTTATCTTAGATATGCCTCATCAGAAATGATCGTCTGTGATAAACAATAATCTTGTCAACAAAAAACAATGTCCTCACATGGGCACCAGCTGATATTAAACTGCCACATTTATTGGCAAGGTTTGCAATGTGAAGGGCAATGCTGTACAATAGAATGTATCCAATCGCAATACATCACCGTTCCATCGGATGATACCACCCACAGAGACCTGTCCGGTCGACAATTGTTTCGCTAAAGTAGCTTCCTCGTGGACCGCTGCTCTCCGCGGCGGGGATACGGCTCTAGTGTAGGTACAGGTACAGGTATCACCCAACCCCAGTGGGGTGTCACCTAATCCCAGTGGGGGGCCTCCCACTTGTCCCCTGTCCTCTCCTCTCCATAGGTTGGAACAGGACTAGTACAAATAATCTGCCCAGGTCTTGGGACCAAATTTTAATCAATCCTTTCAATTAAAATAACACCATATTTCATCACTAGCTGGGCATGAAGCATACCATTATCAGCAGTTTGTGCGTCTGTGGCGACTGGGTGCGATCGCTATGGTGCAAAATTTGCATTACTGTAGAGATGTTGCTAGGCAACAGCACAGCAATGCATCTCTACAGCGTTGGGTTCCCAAACCACTGCCCTGGCAATTGCATTCGATTACAGGTGTCCATGAATAATAAGGCCAAGTATAGGTGACACAAGGGGTTAATTAGGATGGGATTAAACGCTAACCACAGAGGGGAAAAACACGTTATTATTTAATAGGACACTGTCAATTTAAACATTCAATGAATGATTGCTGCTATCGAGCAATCATTCACTTATAAACGGGGGGGGGGAGGGGGGGAGGACGGCGTGCACGAGTGCACTGCGGCGGGATTAAGTGCAGGTCACTTTAGGGAGACAAATAAGGACATGAGAGTCATGTCCAAGAATGGGAAGTGATTATGCTTTTACTTAATACTAGTTCAGGTTTGTTTATACAGTATAGGATTTGGATTTGCTTTACTTTTTCAATCTCAGAACTGGCACTAGTCTACTTTAGGGGACTCAGCAGGAAACCTCATAGCAAAATTCGGCTAATGTGATTGGGTGGATGTCACCCTCTCTGGCCTGGAACCCACTAGAGCGGGGGTTTTTAGCGTTTAGGGAGCGCTTTCAATCACTAGCGCTTTCCCTAAACGCTCTGCCAATGTAAATGGATTTGACAGATTCCACTAGAGCAATTGCGATTAGGGAAATCGCAATCGCAGGACATGCAGCATTTTGGGAGCGTTTCTATTCTAATGAATTGTATAGAAGCAGGGAAATTGCTCCTAAAACGCTATCACAAATCGCTAGCGATCGCGATAGCGTTTTGCGCTTTCTAGTGGGTTCCAGGCCTCACACTGCTAGGTTGCCAATAGGTTGTAGTAAACTCCTCCTACACTATTTGCCCAATCACAACAATGTATTCTGTAAGAGGATGCTGTGATTGGAGAACTGTTCTCTATGAGGTGTTGTGCTGGGTCCCCTAAAGTAGACTAGCGCCCAGAACTTACCACACTGATTTGACTGTAACAAGTTCCCCCGGTAACAGGGCCCCACATAAGTACTCCCTATGGTAGGTGCACCACACGTTACAAACCTAGGCTTTACATCACTGCAATGAGTGTACATGGGACAGAACTGTATTCACCCTCATCAATATTCCATTAACAAGCTGTAACCCCCAGCCTGTTGGAACTCAGTGGTGCAGTTTACAGAGCCAAGGGCCCCAGTGCAAATTTTAGGCTGTGTGCACGCATAGCAGAAACGCTAGTGTTGCGTAAAACGCTGCGTTTTATATAGGTTTTCAAACCTGTGTTTTTAAAAACGCTTGTTTTGTTGCATAATATTCATGGACGCATCAAAAACGCACAAAATAAAAGCCAATGGGAACGCAATGGTATGCGGTTTTCATGCGTTTTCCCCCCAAAATATTTTTTTGCTGTATTTCCGCTTCCTGTTGTCTTCCTAGTGATTTGCATAAATGGAAATATAAAAACGCATGAAAAAAGCATACAAAACTCATATGCGTTTTGTATATGCGAAGCGCAAACGCATTAAAACGCACACAAAACGATTGAAAACCGCATATCACAAACGCACCAAAATGCAGTAAAAACGCACACAACATTAACATAAAACATGACATAAATCGCAGCCCTTCACGTTATGTTATGTGTGCACCCAGCCTTACCCCCCCCCCCCAATCATTGGATGTATAATAATCCCTTGATACAGACCACCTGAGCCGGCTTTCCAGCAACAGCCACTGTGTGAGAGCGGTGTAAGCAGAGCAAAAAGGAATGGTGTGTTATTGTTTACCTGGTGCAGTCACAGCCTCCGCATCCTCCATTGCTTCCGCTGGGACTTGTAGTTCTACAACTATGGAATCGCCTTGTGTCACGTAAACCTGTGTACAATAGTTACAGAATCAGTTATACTAACAACATATGAGACCCCCAGAACTTTCCTTCCCCACCCCTCCGCCTCATCCACTTCCCCCATTATCTCCGGGCATCACCTACCCTGAATTATTCATCCATGCTGATTGATAATGCCTAGAATTCCTGATCAATACACTGACATTCCAAGAATCTCATCAGTAATTCCTTAGTTTAGCGTTCTTTATTTCACAAGCGACTGATAAAAAGGTATTATAAACTCCATCCTAAACCTCTGATGGTGCAAAACGCTGCTAACGACCAATTTATCCTCCAGCCAACTCCTCCACTAAAGGTAGACATACGCCGTTAGACATAGACTCTCATGGAAATCTATTACGAATTAAGGCACATATTATAATATTTTTCTTTTATTGATCAGATGTGCCTGTTCTTTAACCACTTCAGTACCAGAAGTCTCTGGCCTCTTAAAGAAAACCAGAGCTTTCAAAATACAAAGAATTGATACTTACCCAGGGCTTCCTCCCGCCCCATAAGCAGGAGTCCCTCGCCATCCTCCCGCAGTTTGCCGTTCAGCTGCAGTCAGCCCCGGTAACAGGCTCAGTCGCGTCAGTCTGTGCCTTCTGTGAATGCGCGAACCTCCCACACATGCGCAGAAGATACCGACTGACGCGTCTGAGCTGTTACCGGGGCTGATTGCGGCTGAACAGCAGACTGCGGGGGGACGGCGAGGGACTAACACGTGCTTATGGGGCTGTAGGAAGCCCCGGGTGAGTATTGATTCTTTGTATTTTAAAAGCTCTGGTACACTTTAAGGACCAGTGACTTCAGAGTAAATAAATGGGGCTCACTGACATCACACCGCACGCACCTGTCTCTTTCGCCATTCGCGCAGCTCTCCCGCTGCTGAGGCCCACTCGCCCAACTGTCGGTATGACAGCAGAGCTCTGTGAGCCGGTCAGGAGACAATTTCATTCAATTAATTTTCATTCAGTATCAGGTTTTCAAAAAAAAAAAAAAAGCAAAAAAACCCAAACATCGAAACGCAGTCCTCTGCATCTCCATTGAGGGCGCTAGTCTACTTTAGCAGGAAACCTCATAGGGAAATTCTGCTAAAGTGATTAGATGGACGCCACCCTCTCGAACTGCTAGGTTTCCAATAGGTTGTAGTAAACTACACCCACACTATTCAGCCAATCACAACGCTTTATACTGTAAGAGGGTGCTGTGAATAGAAAACTGTTCTCTATGTTTCCTGTTGGGTAAGGCTGAACGATTTTTAAACCGAAATCACGATTGAGGCAAGACAATTTTGAGATCCTCAAAGCTGCGGTTTTGCTGCAGTTTTCTCGCACTGCTGCTGGTACCTGCTCCCGGCTTTCTCCTCCATTAAATCCCGATCCCCCTCGCTGCATTGCCCTGCGGTAAGCCACTGTTAAAAGGCAGCAAGCGTTGATCAGTAATGATGGCCCCCTCCTTCAACATCTTCACGAAGGCCCTCAAAACTCACCTTTTCACTCTGGCCTACTACCCCTCACAAATGCTCTAAACCCACAGCTGAACTCTGGTCCCCTACCTTCCGTGTCCTTACCTCTCCCTCTAGATTGTAAGCCTTTGGGCAGGGTCCTCCTTCTTTTGTATCCTACCTGATCATGCACCTCCATTACTGTGCACTCATGCTATGCATCTGAGTGAACCTAACTTGCCTAATCTCCATGCTCCATCCAGTGACTGACTAAGCATTACCTTGTACTCATACTGTGCTGTATGATCTGGTCTTTCTTGTATTCAGGTATTGTCATTTTGCTGTATGTCACCCCTAAATATTGTCTGTAACCTAAATTAATGTCCAGCGCTGCGTAATATGTTGGCGCTTTATAAATACAATAAATAAATAAATAATGGCCACCAGGATGTGACGTGATGTCACTTTCTGTTACAGGCGCCACTGTTATTGAGCGAACACTCGTTGCCTCTTCACAGCATCTCACCACACGGCAATGCGGTGAGGGGGATCGGGACTTTCTGGAGGAAGGGCCGGGTGTAGATACCAGCGGCGGCGAGGGAGAGACTAGAGGTGGCATCTGCCTATATACACTAAAGGGGGCATCTACCTATATACACTAAAGGGGATCTGGATGGCTAACCTGTACTGCAACACCTATACTGGCTAACATGTACTGCGACACCTATACTGGCTAACCTGTATTGCGACACCTATACTGGCTAAACTGTACTGCGACACCTATACTGGCTAACCTGTACTGCGACACCTATACTGGCTAACCTGTACTGCGGCATCTATACTGGCTAACCTGTACTGCGACATCTATACTGGCTAACCTGTACTGCGACATCTATACTGGCTAACCTCTACTGCGACATCTATACTGGCTAACCTCTACTGCGACATCTATACTGGCTAACCTCTACTGCGACACCTATACTGGCTAACCTGTATTGTGACACCTATTCTGGATAACCTGTACTGCGGCACCTATAGTGGCTAACCTGTACTGCGGCACCTATACTAGTTAGCCTGTACTGCGACACCTATACTGGCTAACCTGCACTGCGACACCTATACTGGCTAACCTGTACTGTGACACCTATACTGGCTAACCTGTACTGCGGCATCTATACTGGCTAACCTGTACTGCGACATCTATACTGGCTAACCTCTACTGCGACATCTATACTGGCTAACCTCTACTGCGACACCTATACTGGCTAACCTGTATTGTGACACCTATTCTGGATAACCTGTACTGCGGCACCTATAGTGGCTAACCTGTACTGCGGCACCTATACTAGTTAGCCTGTACTGCGACACCTATACTGGCTAACCTGTACTGTGACCCCTGTACTGCGACACCTATACTGGCTAACCTGTACTGCGACACCTATACTGGCTAACCTGTACTGTGACACCTATACTGGCTAACCTCTACTGCGACACCTATACTGGCTAACCTGTATTGTGACATCTATACTGGATAACCTGTATTGTGACATCTATACTGGCTAACCTGTCCTGAACACCTATACTGGATAACCCGTACTGCGGCACCTCAAGTGGCTAACCTCTACTGCGACACCTGTACTGCGACACCTATACTGGCTAACCTGTACTGGGGCACCTATACTGGCTTAACTATACTGGGGCACCTATAGCTAGCTAAACTTTACTGGGGCACCTATAGCTGGCTAAACTATACCGGGCTCACCTATATTTGGCTACCTATACTGGGGACACTCATACTCACCATCGGTGTGCTGATCCATCATTGTGTATCAAAAATCGTGAATCAAATCGAAATCATAATTTCTTGCAGAAATCGGACTATTCAATCTTCTCCTAACATCATTCAGGCCTACTGTTGGGTGCCCTAAAGTAGACATTATGTGCATTTTACACACGTTTTTTGAAAAGCTATGAAGCAAGTTGTGTTTTCAAAAACATTGTAAAATGCACAGATATGCATTTTACATGTGGCCCATAGACTTTCATTATCGGCAAAAACACTAGCGTTTCTGCCTAATGTACTCCTAGACTCAGTAAATACTTTATAAATACATATTTAAAAAAAAAGTATTTTTATTCATGACCTTATTTTCACTACAGGTCCTCTTTAGTCTGCCTGTGTACTTTCACTTCCTACACAGCACTACTTGGTCACATATGCAGCATTTTATATGCAATTTAGCAGTGTAGGCTGCTCGTTCCACTGGGATTCTAGCCTGCTATTATCCTCCACATCCATCCATTTTCCTGCCTCAGTGTGAACATGTAGCGATTGTTCCTGCAGCCTCTGAGAGAACCTGGTTTCTCAGGCACTTTAACAGGACGGCCTCCGTATCCATATTGTCTCGATTGTTTCAGAGAGTCGAGGGTTGATGTCATTCCTGTATAATTATCTAGCTGCATTGATATATTTTTTCCATCTGTGTAATCCGCAATCCCATTATTACATACTGTGATTTTGGAATCGTGCTCTGGCACCGTCAGCGGAGCTGGAAACATCAATGTATAGATCGTTCCTACAAACTGAATGTATTGTGTATCCAGAGTGTAGATTGTTCCCACACACTGAATGTATATACGTGTGTATCCAGAGTGTAGATGGAAACTGAATGTATATACGTGTGTATCCAGAGTGTAGATGGAAACTGAATGTACATACGTGTGTATCCATAGTGTAGATAATTCCCACACACTGAATGTATATACGTGTGTATCCAGAGTGTAGATAATTCCCACACACTGAATGTATATACGTGTGTATCCAGAGTGTAGATGGAAACTGAATGTATATACGTGTGTATCCAGAGTGTAGATGGAAACTGAATGTACATACGTGTGTATCCAGAGTGTAGATAATTCCCACACACTGAATGTATATACGTGTGTATCCAGAGTGTAGATTGTTCCCACAAACTGAATGTATATACGTGTGTATCCAGAGTGTAGATTGTTCCCACAAACTGAATGTATATACGTGTGTATCCAGAGTGTAGATTGTTCCCACAAACTGAATGTATATACCTGTGTATCCAGAGTGTAGATTGTTCCCACAAACTGAATGTATATACGTGTGTATCCAGAGCGTAGATTGTTCCCACAAACTGAATGTATATACGTGTGGATCCAGAGTGTAGATAATTCCCACACACTGAATGTATATACGTGTGTATCCAGAGTGTAGATAATTCCCACACACTGAATGTATATACGTGTGTATCTAGAGTGTAGATAATTCTCACACACTGAATGTATATACGTGCGTGTGTATCCAGAGTGTAGATAATTCCCACACACTGAATGTATATACGTGTGTATCCAGAGTGTAGATTGTTCCCACAAACTGAATGTATATACGTGTGTATCCAGAGTGTAGATTGTTCCCACAAACTGAATGTATATACGTGTGTATCCAGAGTGTAGAGTGTTCCCAAAAACTGAATGTATATACCTGTGTATCCAGAGTGTAGATTGTTCCCACAAACTGAATGTATATACGTGTGGATCCAGAGCGTAGATTGTTCCCACAAACTGAATGTATATACGTGTGGATCCAGAGTGTAGATAATTCCCACACACTGAATGTATATACGTGTGGATCCAGAGTGTAGATAATTCCCACACATTGAATGTATATACGTGTGTATCCAGAGTGTAGATGGTTCCCAAACTGAATGTATATACGTGTGGATCCAGAGTGTAGATAATTCCCACAAACTGAATGTATATACGTGTGGATCCAGAGTGTAGATAATTCCCACACACTGAATGTATATACGTGTGGATCCAGAGTGTAGATAATTCCCACACACTGAATGTATATACGTGTGTATCCAGAGTGTAGATGATTCCCACACACTGAATGTATATACGTGTGTATCCAGAGTGTAGAGGGTTCCCAAACTGAATGTACTGTATATATGTGTGTATCCAGAGTGTAGATGGTTCCCAAACTGAATGTTTATATGTGTGTATTCAGAGTGTAGATGGTTCCCACAAACAAAGTAAATACCTGTGTATCCAGAGTGTAGATGGTTCCCACAAACTGAAAGTATATACCTGTGTATCAAGAGTGTAGATGGTTCCCACAAACTGAATGTATATACGTGTGTATCCAGAGTGTAGATAGTTCCCACAAACTGAATGTATATACGTGTGTATCCAGAGTGTAGATGGTTCCCAAACTGAATGTATATATGTGTGTATCCAGGGTGTAGATGGTTCCCACAAACTGAAAGTAAATACCTGTGTATCCAGAGTGTAGATGGTTCCCACAAACTGAAAGTATATACCTGTGTATCCAGAGTGTAGATGGTTCCCACAAACTGAAAGTATATACCTGTGTATCCAGAGTGTAGATGGTTCCTACAAACTGAATGTATAATACGTGTGTATCCAGAGTGTGGAAGTATAGATTTTGGCTGTTATCACTTATTATATATGTTCTAAAGTCTAACCAAGTTACTGACATGTTAAGGCTCCTTTCACACTAGGCCTCTTTCTTTGCGTTGCACGCAGGGTAACACAACAGCAATGAAAGTCTATAGGGCCTAGCACATTAACACTTTACCGTGTGGTGTATGTATTGTAGTCTAGGGGAAGTCAAATAACTTACCTGTATGTTTTTGTGATGTGGGAGGAAACCGGAGTGCCCGGAGAAAACCCACACAGACACGGAGAGAACATACAAAATCCGTGCAGATAGTGCCCTGGCTGGGATAGGAACCAGAGAGCCAGCACTGCTAGGCGAGAGACCTAACCACTACGCCACCGTGCTGCCCTAGTCTGCAGCTGTCCGAGGGTCTCATTGCTGGATCGGAACTACTGCGGAGGATGGGGAACGCCTCATTAGGTTCCAGAGGCTTCCCCTCCCAAGGTAAGTACCCCCCCAGTTTAGGCCTGAAAGATACATCGAATTTAAACCAAAATCGCGATCACCAAGATCACAATTTCGTAATCGTCAAAGCGGCATCTATCGCGATCAAGTTTTTTCCACTTGGGGGAAAAAGAAGTGGCTTCAAACTTCCCGAAAGTCTCGGTGCGTGTGGCCTGCAGCATTGGACATACCTTCCGCACGAGTCGAAACACTGTCCGTCCTCTATCGCCGTCTGCCGGCTCTTGTGCTTGGCAAAACTCCGGGTTCCTGTATGTCACATGACATACAGGAAGTATTCCGTGCATTAAAGCCTGCAGGAGGTGAAGTGGATAAACGGTAATCGCTGGACTCATGCTTGAAGCTATGTCCAGAACTGATGCAGCTTGGGGAACAGAGGAGGCACAGAGAGACACGGAGTGGGCACAGAGCGAGACGCAGAGAGACCCAGAGTGGGCACAGAGCGAGACGCAGGAGAAACAGAGGAGGCACAGAGAGAGACACAGAGCGGGCACAGAGAGAGACACAGAGAGAAACAGTGGACACAGAGACACAAAGGGGGCAAGAGAGAGACCCAGAGGAGGCATAAAGAGGCAAAGGGGACACAAAGAGAGACGGGGACAGAGGGGGAACAAACAGGCAAAGAGGGGGAACAAAGCTTGATTTGAAGGAAATCGTGAATCGAATGTAAATCGCAATTTCAGACAAAAATCGCTCAATTAAATTTTTTCCTAAAATCGTTCAGGCCTACCCCAGTGGCACTTTTTTATTACTGATTCTCTTTAAAACTTGCAAATAAATCTTGTACAGATAGTCGGCTGCGCTATTAAAGTATCACGGTCGCTCCACAACATATTTGGACCCAGCGCAGGCGCAGTTTTCCCCTTTAGTTTAGGAGGAAATAGCAGAGCCAGATGAGGTCTGCACTACTGCTAAGGCGGGTCTCGAGCCTGCATAGTAGCGTGGACGAAATTGGGCTTGGCTATTTCTGCCAGAGCCCAAGGGGAAGATGGTACTGCGCCTGATCGAAAAGGTAAATATTGTTGCGTGGAAGAGGTGCTACTGCGCCTGTGCGAATCTAGCTTGTCTCCATTTATGCGGTGTGGGGGCAGCGCTGGATCGGAATGCTGCAGAAGACGGGGGAAGCCTCATTAGGTGTACCCCTCCTGAGGGGCCCCCAGGGGCACTTTTTTATTACGAAACTGGATCACAACCATGCTATGCTGGGTAATAATCAGTCTGTATTATACATGTATAGTATATTCTATAGAAAGAAGCTGTCTGTCTGTAAAGAGGATCTTCTCGTGTGCGGCGGGTCACGTCTTGCCCTCCGGGCTCAGTCTGTGTGGTGGTAACTTCCCTCCAGCTCACATTACACAGCATTGTTTCCGCTCAGGTGAGTGTGGCAGCATCTTACCTAGGCAGACCTGTGCGGACATGAATCCAGCACTTTGAATTCCCAGAATTCCTCTCCTGGTTGCACGCCGCACACACAGAGCTGACACCTGAGCGACAGGATGTTCTGCAGAACTCAGAGCCACCCTGAACGCCCATCATGTCGACAACCCCCAATATACAGTCAGCCTGACAGCCCCTAATCCCAGGCACATGTCAGGAGAGGGTAATAACATAAGCAAGGTTTATCTCTGTTATCATTTCCTCCGGAGGATGCCATCTCGCATGCGGGGAGAATTTATCTGCGGTGCAGTTTCTGTGGTGTGTGATAAAGTGTCCCTGTGGACTTCCATATGTAAGCAACGCTACACAGGTTAAAGGATGGGTTGGCCTTATAGAAATCACTGCATGCTATAAAGGGGGGAACAGATTGTAATATTCTACGAAGCATGGATGCCAGGGGCCTGCCGTACTGAATATTTTTGGTGTCTTTAATGCTGCTTTTATCAAATATATATTCTTTAAGTTTTAAAGAGGAACTGTAACTCAGGATTGAACTTCATCCCAATCAGTAGCTGCTACTCTCTTTTCCATGAGAAAGCTTAAAGGGAACCTGAGCAGGTGATAAAAACAAACATTTACACTTACCTGGTGCTTCCTCCAGGCCACCGTAGGCCGCAAGGCGTTAAAAAAGGGCATCGGGGAAAAAAGAGCGCAGGGTTTTAAACGATAAGCATGAATAACGTTTAAAAAAAATTGTGCTATATTTCATTTAAAAACAATGTTTAATAAAGTTATAAATCATTAAAAAATGTGTATGAAATCGGCAATTGTAAAAACGTTAATCTTCCCTGTTTAAAAACTGAAATGTATAATAACGTTTTATAAAAGATTAATAAGATTTTTACTAAAACTATACCTAACCCTACTCTCACACAGAACCCTCCCTGTACCTACCCCTAACCCCTAGACCCCCCTGGTGGTGCCTAAACCTAAGACCCCCCTGGTAGTGCCTAAACCTAAGACCCCCCTGGTGGTGCCTAAACCTAAGACCCCCCTAGTGGTGCCTAAACCTAAGACTTCCCCCCTGGTGGTGCCTAAACCTAAGACCCCCTGTGATAACCATTAATGACGTTGTAAAAAATTATTGTGCTGTTTTTCATTTAAAAATATATTTTAAAAAATATTGTACTGTTTTTCGTTTAAAAATAATGTAAAAAAAAATTATAAATCATTAAATAATGTGTAATCATGAGAAGCAGTTATAAAACATTAAAAGTCTCTGGGCGCTGCTTGTAAAACATTATTTTTCTCTGGCGCCCTTTTTTCCTGTTGGGCGCCCATTAAACGATATTTATTATGGGAGTGAATGGTGGCACCCTTTTTGTCCACTTGCCTCGGGCGCCCGAATTTACTGTTTCCCCCCAGCATCCACCTGGCTCCTTCCCTGGTCCGGGCTCTGGTTACAGGATGACTTCGGCCTGAAGTCGCCAGGTCTGCTTCCCACTTCCGTGTATAGCGCCTTTACGCCGGCTGGCTAAGCATCATCACGCTGGCCGGCGTGAGAATCATGCTCATGCGCAGTTCAATCTTAGGAAACCGCACATGTGCAGGACTCTCACGCCGGCCATGACACATAGCCGGCGTAATGACACTATACACGAAAGTGGGAAGCATACCTGGCGACTTCAGGCCAAAGTGGTCCGGTAACCGGAGGCAGGAGCAGGGAAGGAGCCAGGTGGATGCTGGGGGACCTTGCGGCCTATTGTAGCCTGGAGGAAGCACCAGGTAAGTGTAAATTTAGTTTGTAATCACCTGCTCAGGGTCCCTTTAACCTTTTCTCAAATAGACCATCAGGGGATTGACCAAGCATAAGAAGAGATGTCCAGCACATCAGCATTTGGAGCGATCTGGGTTAACTTGTATCACATGGCTGCACCAACACTGTGCCACCGCCAAAGCATAGTGTCCATATTCAATTGTAAAAAGAGAAAGGGCGGGAACCGATGCGTATATTACCATAAAACTTTATATTAGGCAGATGGAATAACCAGAGGAGGCCCCGATGGGAAGCGCTCCCCTGTACCTTACAGCTGTTTCACAACAAAAATTGTTTCATCATGGAGGGTGCAGGGAGGCCGGAGACCGTCAGGGGCGTTGGCATGGCTGATAATGTGATGAAACCCCTCCCTCAGTGTGAGTATAATCTTTATTGCTTTAAAAACTATCTAGATCCACTAACAATATTGCACCAGATAGGGCTCCCGGATTTGTCTGTGTTTTCTCCTCCCTCACCACTCTACAGCCCTGGTAAGTATTTTATTATTATTATTATTTTGTATTTATATAGCGCCAGCATCTTCCGTAGCGCTGTACATAGTCAAGTATTTGACTAAGGGTCAGAGTCGAGGAGTCGGAGCTATTTTGGGTACCTGGAGTCGGAGGTTTTATAAACTGAGTGTAACGATTGGTGTCAGCACACAGAGGATTTCTGATTATTGGTGATCTGCAGTATCACCAATAATGCAGAGTCTATACCCGATTATGTGTGATCTGCAGAATCCCCAATAATACCAAGATAGCTAACACAGGACACCTAAAGTGGTAAAGTGTTTGGTGCAACAGTAAGAAAAGTTATCTCCGAGGAGTGGGAGATACAGACTCTACTGCAGCCAGTGGACCCCTGAGGTGCAGGTGGCCACTGGCTGTACTTCAGCTGTCTTCCTGAGCGTAGGAGAGACAGACTGTACTGCAGCCAAGGATTCCCTGATGGATTGGGAATCAGACTGTACTGCAGCCAAGGATTCCCTGATGGATTGGGAATCAGACTGTACTGCAGCCAGTGGACTACTATGGAGTAGAGGCCCCTGGCTGAACTGCAGGAAGGACTTCCTGAGGAGCAGGAAGCCCTTGCAGCTAATTGACACCTGGAGGATTAGTGTCACGAGTAGTACAGTCAGACTGATCACTCAAGGGATGAGTGACAGCCAGAAGGGTCAGACAGGCCAGGTCGGCAACACACGAGCAGATAAGGTACAGAGACAGAAGACTGATTCGGTAACCAGGTACAGGCAAGGTTGGCAACTAGTAGACAGATGGGCAGAGGTACCGAATCAGAAAGCAAGAGAGAGGTCAACAGAGCCAGAGGTCATAACAAATATCAATAAGCACAATCCTAGTCTGAGGTGTCAGGTCCTTGGTCTCGACACCCGGGAACTAGTCTAACGAGTAACACAGTATCCTATGCTAGGGTGTGAGGTCCTTGGTCTCGACACCCGGGAACTGGTCTAAAGTATAACACAGCAATGACACAGTAATCCTATACTTGGGTGTGAGGTCCTTGGTCTCAACACCCCGGAACTGGTCTAAAGTATAACACAGTAATGACACAGTAATCCTATACTTGGGTGTGAGGTCCTTGGTCTCAACACCCTGGAACTGGTCTAAGGTATAACACAGTAATGACACAGTAATCCTATACTTGGGTGTGAGGTCCTTGGTCTCAACACCCTGGAACTGATCTAAAGTATAACACAGTAATTTCAAGAGCGGAATCTGGCTAAGTGTGAATTCCCAGCTCCAACTGGTTCTAACACACTGTAGGATCTGACTGAGGTCTAAGTGCTCACACGTAAGTATTCGCAACGGCAGAAAACCAGCAACTGACAAGCAAGATCTATATATACTACAGCGCTCTGCAGCGCCACCCCCAGCCACTCAGCCAATCAGGAGTTCCGCTGGGATCAGCTAATCGTCCTGATCAGCTGATACCTCTCCTGCTGGCATAAAGGTCCTGTCTTCTAGCGCGCGCGTAGCTCTCCATCTGTGTGCACTGGAAGGCCCAGGCAAACCAGACACATGTTGCTGTGCGGAAACCGCGGTCTGAACGCGGAGACAGCCGCCCCGCCGCCAGACCGCGCGGCGACATCTCCGCTATTCATTACACTGAGGAGTCGGAGTTGGAAGATTTTTGTACCGACTCCTCAGCCCTGACAATGCCCTTTGTAAATGTTAGTCACATGACAACCTGGGATGGGGAGTGGGTGTTACGACAGTGCAAAATGGGCATGGCCATTATATGTGACGGTGTAACCCTAAGGCAGTGAGCCAGGGTTTCCTCCCGGTTTGCAGTGTGAAACTGGCCTGAAGGTAATTAGACAACATTCCTCATAAACACATAAGAAAGCAGTGTTTCCCCCATGATGTGGTGAAACAGGAGATTTGCATCATGGATGTGCAGATGATAAATCTGCAGAAACTGCGTGATGCTATCATGTCAATGTGGACCAAATTCTCAGAGGAATGCCATGAAGAATAAGGCAGTTAGAAAGGTAAATATGGGTCAAACACAGAGCTAGCAAGATGTACCTAATAAAGTATATATCAATTTTCCTGTCATGGTATTTCTTTTGGTTCATTTATTAGCATACCACTTAGTAATCACGAGCCCTCGAAATGTAAAATGCTGCAACAATAACCTCGAAGTAGCAAATGCAGCCACTACGACCATGAAATAAATGCAGCAACTATTACCTTCAACACATGAAATGCAACAACCGTTACCCCTGACACATGAAATACAGCAAACTTTACCTCCCACACAGAAAATGCAGCAAACTTTACCTCCCACACATGCAATGAAGCAAATGTTATCTCAGACATAAGAAATGCAGCAAACTTTACCTCCCACACATGCAATGTGGCAAACATTACCTTCAACAAATCAAATGCAGCAAACAATACCTACAATAAATGCAATGAAGCAAACGTTACTTTTGACACATGAAACGCAGCAAACAGGTGTTAAAATGCAGTAAACGTTACCTCCCACACATAGAATACAACAAACATGTGAAATGCAGCAAACAGTACCTCTGACACGTGTGAAATGCACATACATTATCCCACATATATGAAATGCACCACTGGGTGACACTGGGTGGAAGGAGGGCGACATGAGTGGAAGGAGAGTGACACTGGGGGGGGAGGTGTATGCGTCAGCCAGCCATGCTTTTTATGTGGGCAGGAGCATGGAGGTGGATCTGATGTTGGCAGAAGGCGAGGTCTGCAGGCCACACACAGTCTCGGGACGTTTGTCAGCTAAACTAGGATGTTGTCCAGGAAAAATTTCTGCCCGGGACGCCAGACCCTAAACCCAGGACGTATCCCATGTAAAGCGGGATGTCTGTTCACCATACATATTTATTTTTTCTTAAAGTGTACTTGAACTGAAGCTTAGTTACAAAATTACATGCTTACCAAAGAAGAAGATTCTGGATCCTAATAAGGCTTCCCTCACTGTCCGGTTTCCCGTCGCAGAACAAAGACCCTCCAAACATTACCGACAAGGCCTTGTTGGTAATCTGAATTGGGCCATATGCCTCTTAAAGCACGAGTCAACCCTACATCCATCCCAGTCACTCTGACAGCCTTCCAATCCAATTATTACCCTGATACCCCTCCATCTCTGCATGCAATGCAGTTGTGGTACCGCTGATGGACTGCCGCTGTGCATATGCTGTAGTTGTGGCTTGTGGTAATCACTGATGGACTGCCGCTGTGCATGTGCTGCAGTTGTGGCTTGTGGTAATCACTGATGGACTGTCGCTGTGCATGTGCTGCAGTTGTGGCTTGTGGTAATCACTGATGGACTGCCGCTGTGCATGTGCTGCAGTTGTGGCTTGTGGTGATCACTGATGGACCGCCGCTGTGCATGTGCTGCAGTTGTGGCTTGTGGTGATCACTGATGGACCGCCGCTGTGCATGTGCTGCAGTTGTGGCTTGTGGTGATCACTGATGGACTGCCGCTGTGCATGTGCTGCAGTTGTGGCTTGTGGTGATCACTGATGGACTGCCGCTGTGCATGTGCTGCAGTTGTGGCTTGCGGTAATCACTTATGGACTGCCGCTGTGCATGTGCTTCAGTCCTGGCTTGTGGTAATCACTGATGGATCGCCGCTGTGCAGTTGTGGCTTGTGGTAATCACGCATGGACTGCCGCTGTGCATGTGCTGCAGGTGTGGTTTGTGGTAATCACTGATGGACCGCCAGCTGTGCATGTGCTGCAGTTGTGGCTTCTGGTAATTACTGATGGACAATGCTGTGCATGTGCTGCAGTTGTGGCTTGCGGTAATCACTGATGGACTGCCACTGTGCATGTGCTGCAGTCCTGGCTTGTGGTAATCACTGATGGACTGCCGCTGTGCATGTGCTGCAGATGTGGCTTGTGGAAATCACTGATGGACTGCTGCTGTGCATGTGCTGCAGTTGTGGCTTGTGGTAATCAATGATGGACCATCGGTGTGCATGTGCTGCAGTTGTGGCTTGCGGTAATCACTTATGGACTGCCGCTGTGCATGTGCTTCAGTCCTGGCTTGTGGTAATCACTGATGGATCGCCGCTGTGCAGTTGTGGCTTGTGGTAATCACTGATGGACTGCCGCTGTGCATGTGCTGCAGTCCTGGCTTGCGGTAATCACTGATGGACCGCTTGTGGTGATCACTGATGGACCACCGCCGTGCATGTGCTGCAGTTGTGGCTTGTGGTGATCACTGATGGACCACCGCCGTGCATGTGCTGCAGGTGTGGCTTGTGGTGATCACTGATGGACCACCGCCGTGCATGTGCTGCAGTTGTGGCTTGTGGTAATCACTGATGGACCACCGCCGTGCATGCGCTGCAGGTGTGGCTTGTGGTAATCACTGATGAACCACAGCCATGCATGTGCTGCAGTTGTGGCTTGTGGTAATCACTGATGGACCACCGCCGTACATGTGCTGCAGTTGTGGCTTGTGTTAGTCACTGATGGACTGCTGCCGTGCATGTGCTGCAGTTGTAGCTTGTGGTGATCACTGATGGACTGCCGCTGTGCATGTGCTGCAGTTGTGGCTTGTGGTAATCACTGATGGACTGCCGCTGTGCATGTGCTGCAGTTGTGGCTTGTATTAGTCACTGATGGACTGCTGCTGTGCATGTGCTGCAGTTGTGGCTTGTGGTGATCACTGATGGACTGCCGCTGTGCATGTGCTGCAGTTGTGGCTTGCGGTAATTACTGATGGACTGCCGCTGTGCATGTGCTGCAGTTGTGGCTTGCGGTAATCACTTATGGACTGCCGCTGTGCATGTGCTTCAGTCCTGGCTTGTGGTAATCACTGATGGATCGCCGCTGTGCAGTTGTGGCTTGTGGTAATCACGTATGGATTGCCGCTGTGCATGTGCTGCAGGTGTGGTTTGTGGTAATCACTGATGGACCGCCAGCTGTGCATGTGCTGCAGTCCTGGCTTGTGGTAATCACTGATGGACTGCCACTGTGCATGTGCTGCAGATGTGGCTTGTGGTAATCACTGATGGACTGCCGCTGTGCATGTGCTGCAGATGTGGCTTGTGGAAATCACTGATGGACTGCTGCTGTGCATGTGCTGCAGTTGTGGCTTGTGGTAATCAATGATGGACCATCGGTGTGCATGTGCTGCAGTTGTGGCTTGCGGTAATCACTTATGGACTGCCGCTGTGTATGTGCTTCAGTCCTGGCTTGTGGTAATCACTGATGGATCGCCGCTGTGCAGTTGTGGCTTGTGGTAATCACTGATGGACTGGCGCTGTGCATGTGCTGCAGTTGTGGCTTGTGGTAATCACTGATGGACTGCCGCTGTGCATGTGCTGCAGTCCTGGCTTGCGGTAATCACTGATTGACCGCTTGTGGTGATCACTGATGGACCACCGCCGTGCATGTGCTGCAGATGTGGCTTGTGGTAATCACTGATGGACTGCTGCTGTGTATGTGCTGCAGTTGTAGCTTGTGGTGATCACTGATAGACTGCCGCTGTGCATGTGCTGCAGTCGTGGCTTGTGGTAATCACTGATGGACTGCCGCCGTGCATGTGCTGCAGGTGTGGCTTGTGGTGATCACTGATGGACCACCGCCGTGTGTGTTCTGCAGTTGTGGCTTGTGGTGATCACCGATGGACCACCGCCGTGCATGTGCTGCAGGTGTGGCTTGTGGTGATCACTGATGGACCACCGCCGTGCATGTGCTGCAGTTGTGGCTTGTGGTAATCACTGATGGACCACCGCCGTGCATGTGCTGCAGGTGTGGCTTGTGGTAATCACTGATGGACCACAGCCATGCATGTGCTGCAGTTGTGGCTTGTGGTAATCACTGATGGACCACCGCCGTACATGTGCTGCAGGTGTGGCTTATGGTAATAACTGATGGACCACCGCCGTACATGTGCTGCAGTTGTGGCTTGTGTTAGTCACTGATGGACTGCTGCCGTGCATGTGCTGCAGTTGTAGCTTGTGGTGATCACTGATGGACTGCCGCTGTGCATGTGCTGCAGTTGTGGCTTGTGGTAATCACTGATGGACTGCCGCTGTGCATGTGCTGCAGTTGTGGCTTGTGTTAGTCACTGATGGACTGCCGCTGTGCATGTGCTGCAGTTGTGGCTTGTGGTGATCACTGATGGACTGCCGCTGTGCATGTGCTGCAGTTGTGGCTTGCCGTAATCACTGATGGACTGCCGCTGTGCATGTGCTGCAGTTGTGGCTTGCGGTAATCACTTATGGACTGCCGCTGTGCATGTGTTTCAGTCCTGGCTTGTGGTAATCACTGATGGATCGCCGCTGTGCAGTTGTGGCTTGTGGTAATCACGTATGGACTGCCGCTGTGCATGTGCTGCAGGTGTGGTTTGTGGTAATCACTGATGGACCGCCAGCTGTGCATGTGCTGCAGTTGTGGCTTCTGGTAATTACTAATGGACAATGCTGTGCATGTGCTGCAGTTGTGGCTTGCGGTAATCACTGATGGACTGCCACTGTGCATGTGCTGCAGTCCTGGCTTGTGGTAATCACTGATGGACTGCCACTGTGCATGTGCTGCAGATGTGGCTTGTGGTAATCACTGATGGACTGCCGCTGTGCATGTGCTGCAGATGTGGCTTGTGGAAATCACTGATGGACTGCTGCTGTGCATGTGCTGCAGTTGTGGCTTGTGGTGATCACTGATGGACCACCGCCGTGCATGTGCTGCAGGTGTGGCTTGTGGTAATCACTGATGGACCACAGCCATGCATGTGCTGCAGTTGTGGCTTGTGGTAATCACTGATGGATCACCGCCGTACATGTGCTGCAGGTGTGGCTTATGGTTATCACTGATGGACCACCGCCGTACATGTGCTGCAGTTGTGGCTTGTGTTAGTCACTGATGGACTGCTGCCGTGCATGTGCTGCAGTTGTAGCTTGTGGTGATCACTGATGGACTGCCGCTGTGCATGTGCTGCAGTTGTGGCTTGTGGTAATCACTGATGGACTGCCGCTGTGCATGTGCTGCAGTTGTGGCTTGTGTTAATCACTGATGGACTGCTGCTGTGCATGTGCTGCAGTTGTGGCTTGTGGTGATCACTGATGGACTGCCGCTGTGCATGTGCTGCAGTTGTGGCTTGCGGTAATCACTGATGGACTGCCGCTGTGCATGTGCTGCAGTTGTGGCTTGCGGTAATCACTTATGGACTGCCGCTGTGCATGTGTTTCAGTCCTGGCTTGTGGTAATCACTGATGGATCGCCGCTGTGCAGTTGTGGCTTGTGGTAATCACTGATGGACTGCCAGCTGTGCATGTGCTGCAGTTGTGGCTTCTGGTAATTACTGATGGACAATGCTGTGCATGTGCTGCAGTTGTGGCTTGCGGTAATCACTGATGGACTGCCACTGTGCATGTGCTGCAGTCCTGGCTTGTGGTAATCACTGATGGACTGCCACTGTGCATGTGCTGCAGATGTGGCTTGTGGTAATCACTGATGGACTGCCGCTGTGCATGTGCTGCAGATGTGGCTTGTGGAAATCACTGATGGACTGCTGCTGTGCATGTGCTGCAGTTGTGGCTTGTGGTAATCAATGATGGACCATCGGTGTGCATGTGCTGCAGTTGTGGCTTGCGGTAATCACTAATGGACTGCCGCTGTGCATGTGCTTCAGTCCTGGCTTGTGGTAATCACTGATGGATCGCCGCCGTACATGTGCTGCAGGTGTGGCTTATGGTTATCACTGATGGACCACCGCTGTACATGTGCTGCAGTTGTGGCTTGTGTTAGTCACTGATGGACTGCTGCCGTGCATGTGCTGCAGTTGTAGCTTGTGGTGATCACTGATGGACTGCCGCTGTGCATGTGCTGCAGTTGTGGCTTGTGGTAATCACTGATGGACTGCCGCTGTGCATGTGCTGCAGTTGTGGCTTGTGTTAATCACTGATGGACTGCTGCTGTGCATGTGCTGCAGTTGTGGCTTGTGGTGATCACTGATGGACTGCCGCTGTGCATGTGCTGCAGTTGTGGCTTGCGGTAATCACTGATGGACTGCCGCTGTGCATGTGCTGCAGTTGTGGCTTGCGGTAATCACTTATGGACTGCCGCTGTGCATGTGTTTCAGTCCTGGCTTGTGGTAATCACTGATGGATCGCCGCTGTGCAGTTGTGGCTTGTGGTAATCACTGATGGACTGCCAGCTGTGCATGTGCTGCAGTTGTGGCTTCTGGTAATTACTGATGGACAATGCTGTGCATGTGCTGCAGTTGTGGCTTGCGGTAATCACTGATGGACTGCCACTGTGCATGTGCTGCAGTCCTGGCTTGTGGTAATCACTGATGGACTGCCACTGTGCATGTGCTGCAGATGTGGCTTGTGGTAATCACTGATGGACTGCCGCTGTGCATGTGCTGCAGATGTGGCTTGTGGAAATCACTGATGGACTGCTGCTGTGCATGTGCTGCAGTTGTGGCTTGTGGTAATCAATGATGGACCATCGGTGTGCATGTGCTGCAGTTGTGGCTTGCGGTAATCACTAATGGACTGCCGCTGTGCATGTGCTTCAGTCCTGGCTTGTGGTAATCACTGATGGATCGCCGCCGTACATGTGCTGCAGGTGTGGCTTATGGTTATCACTGATGGACCACCGCCGTACATGTGCTGCAGTTGTGGCTTGTGTTAGTCACTGATGGACTGCTGCCGTGCATGTGCTGCAGTTGTAGCTTGTGGTGATCACTGATGGACTGCCGCTGTGCATGTGCTGCAGTTGTGGCTTGTGGTAATCACTGATGGACTGCCGCTGTGCATGTGCTGCAGTTGTGGCTTGTGTTAATCACTGATGGACTGCTGCTGTGCATGTGCTGCAGTTGTGGCTTGTGGTGATCACTGATGGACTGCCGCTGTGCATGTGCTGCAGTTGTGGCTTGCGGTAATCACTGATGGACTGCCGCTGTGCATGTGCTGCAGTTGTGGCTTGCGGTAATCACTTATGGACTGCCGCTGTGCATGTGTTTCAGTCCTGGCTTGTGGTAATCACTGATGGATCGCCGCTGTGCAGTTGTGGCTTGTGGTAATCACTGATGGACTGCCAGCTGTGCATGTGCTGCAGTTGTGGCTTCTGGTAATTACTGATGGACAATGCTGTGCATGTGCTGCAGTTGTGGCTTGCGGTAATCACTGATGGACTGCCACTGTGCATGTGCTGCAGTCCTGGCTTGTGGTAATCACTGATGGACTGCCACTGTGCATGTGCTGCAGATGTGGCTTGTGGTAATCACTGATGGACTGCCGCTGTGCATGTGCTGCAGATGTGGCTTGTGGAAATCACTGATGGACTGCTGCTGTGCATGTGCTGCAGTTGTGGCTTGTGGTAATCAATGATGGACCATCGGTGTGCATGTGCTGCAGTTGTGGCTTGCGGTAATCACTTATGGACTGCCGCTGTGCATGTGCTTCAGTCCTGGCTTGTGGTAATCACTGATGGATCGCCGCCGTACATGTGCTGCAGGTGTGGCTTATGGTTATCACTGATGGACCACCGCCGTACATGTGCTGCAGTTGTGGCTTGTGTTAGTCACTGATGGACTGCTGCCGTGCATGTGCTGCAGTTGTAGCTTGTGGTGATCACTGATGGACTGCCGCTGTGCATGTGCTGCAGTTGTGGCTTGCGGTAATCACTTATGGACTGCCGCTGTGCATGTGTTTCAGTCCTGGCTTGTGGTAATCACTGATGGATCGCCGCTGTGCAGTTGTGGCTTGTGGTAATCACTGATGGACTGCCAGCTGTGCATGTGCTGCAGTTGTGGCTTCTGGTAATTACTGATGGACAATGCTGTGCATGTGCTGCAGTTGTGGCTTGCGGTAATCACTGATGGACTGCCACTGTGCATGTGCTGCAGTCCTGGCTTGTGGTAATCACTGATGGACTGCCACTGTGCATGTGCTGCAGATGTGGCTTGTGGTAATCACTGATGGACTGCCGCTGTGCATGTGCTGCAGATGTGGCTTGTGGAAATCACTGATGGACTGCTGCTGTGCATGTGCTGCAGTTGTGGCTTGTGGTAATCAATGATGGACCATCGGTGTGCATGTGCTGCAGTTGTGGCTTGCGGTAATCACTAATGGACTGCCGCTGTGCATGTGCTTCAGTCCTGGCTTGTGGTAATCACTGATGGATCGCCGCCGTACATGTGCTGCAGGTGTGGCTTATGGTTATCACTGATGGACCACCGCCGTACATGTGCTGCAGTTGTGGCTTGTGTTAGTCACTGATGGACTGCTGCCGTGCATGTGCTGCAGTTGTAGCTTGTGGTGATCACTGATGGACTGCCGCTGTGCATGTGCTGCAGTTGTGGCTTGTGGTAATCACTGATGGACTGCCGCTGTGCATGTGCTGCAGTTGTGGCTTGTGTTAATCACTGATGGACTGCTGCTGTGCATGTGCTGCAGTTGTGGCTTGTGGTGATCACTGATGGACTGCCGCTGTGCATGTGCTGCAGTTGTGGCTTGCGGTAATCACTGATGGACTGCCGCTGTGCATGTGCTGCAGTTGTGGCTTGCGGTAATCACTTATGGACTGCCGCTGTGCATGTGTTTCAGTCCTGGCTTGTGGTAATCACTGATGGATCGCCGCTGTGCAGTTGTGGCTTGTGGTAATCACTGATGGACTGCCAGCTGTGCATGTGCTGCAGTTGTGGCTTCTGGTAATTACTGATGGACAATGCTGTGCATGTGCTGCAGTTGTGGCTTGCGGTAATCACTGATGGACTGCCACTGTGCATGTGCTGCAGTCCTGGCTTGTGGTAATCACTGATGGACTGCCACTGTGCATGTGCTGCAGATGTGGCTTGTGGTAATCACTGATGGACTGCCGCTGTGCATGTGCTGCAGATGTGGCTTGTGGAAATCACTGATGGACTGCTGCTGTGCATGTGCTGCAGTTGTGGCTTGTGGTAATCAATGATGGACCATCGGTGTGCATGTGCTGCAGTTGTGGCTTGCGGTAATCACTTATGGACTGCCGCTGTGCATGTGCTTCAGTCCTGGCTTGTGGTAATCACTGATGGATCGCCGCCGTACATGTGCTGCAGGTGTGGCTTATGGTTATCACTGATGGACCACCGCCGTACATGTGCTGCAGTTGTGGCTTGTGTTAGTCACTGATGGACTGCTGCCGTGCATGTGCTGCAGTTGTAGCTTGTGGTGATCACTGATGGACTGCCGCTGTGCATGTGCTGCAGTTGTGGCTTGTGGTAATCACTGATGGACTGCCGCTGTGCATGTGCTGCAGTTGTGGCTTGTGTTAATCACTGATGGACTGCTGCTGTGCATGTGCTGCAGTTGTGGCTTGTGGTGATCACTGATGGACTGCCGCTGTGCATGTGCTGCAGTTGTGGCTTGTGTTAATCACTGATGGACTGCTGCTGTGCATGTGCTGCAGTTGTGGCTTGTGGTGATCACTGATGGACTGCCGCTGTGCATGTGCTGCAGTTGTGGCTTATGGTTATCACTGATGGACCACCGCCGTACATGTGCTGCAGTTGTGGCTTGTGTTAGTCACTGATGGACTGCTGCCGTGCATGTGCTGCAGTTGTAGCTTGTGGTGATCACTGATGGACTGCCGCTGTGCATGTGCTGCAGTTGTGGCTTGTGGTAATCACTGATGGACTGCCGCTGTGCATGTGCTGCAGTTGTGGCTTGTGGTAATCACTGATGGACTGCCGCTGTGCATGTGCTGCAGTTGTGGCTTGTGTTAATCACTGATGGACTGCTGCTGTGCATGTGCTGCAGTTGTGGCTTGTGGTGATCACTGATGGACTGCCGCTGTGCATGTGCTGCAGTTGTGGCTTGCGGTAATCACTGATGGACTGCCGCTGTGCATGTGCTGTAGTTGTGGCTTGCGGTAATCACTTATGGACTGCCGCTGTGCATGTGTTTCAGTCCTGGCTTGTGGTAATCACTGATGGATCGCCGCTGTGCAGTTGTGGCTTGTGGTAATCACTGATGGACTGCCAGCTGTGCATGTGCTGCAGTTGTGGCTTCTGGTAATTACTGATGGACAATGCTGTGCATGTGCTGCAGTTGTGGCTTGCGGTAATCACTGATGGACTGCCACTGTGCATGTGCTGCAGTCCTGGCTTGTGGTAATCACTGATGGACTGCCACTGTGCATGTGCTGCAGATGTGGCTTGTGGTAATCACTGATGGACTGCCGCTGTGCATGTGCTGCAGATGTGGCTTGTGGAAATCACTGATGGACTGCTGCTGTGCATGTGCTGCAGTTGTGGCTTGTGGTAATCAATGATGGACCATCGGTGTGCATGTGCTGCAGTTGTGGCTTGCGGTAATCACTAATGGACTGCCGCTGTGCATGTGCTTCAGTCCTGGCTTGTGGTAATCACTGATGGATCGCCGCCGTACATGTGCTGCAGGTGTGGCTTATGGTTACCACTGATGGACCACCGCCGTACATGTGCTGCAGTTGTGGCTTGTGTTAGTCACTGATGGACTGCTGCCGTGCATGTGCTGCAGTTGTAGCTTGTGGTGATCACTGATGGACTGCCGCTGTGCATGTGCTGCAGTTGTGGCTTGTGGTAATCACTGATGGACTGCCGCTGTGCATGTGCTGCAGTTGTGGCTTGTGTTAATCACTGATGGACTGCTGCTGTGCATGTGCTGCAGTTGTGGCTTGTGGTGATCACTGATGGACTGCCGCTGTGCATGTGCTGCAGTTGTGGCTTGCGGTAATCACTGATGGACTGCCGCTGTGCATGTGCTGCAGTTGTGGCTTGCGGTAATCACTTATGGACTGCCGCTGTGCATGTGTTTCAGTCCTGGCTTGTGGTAATCACTGATGGATCGCCGCTGTGCAGTTGTGGCTTGTGGTAATCACTGATGGACTGCCAGCTGTGCATGTGCTGCAGTTGTGGCTTCTGGTAATTACTGATGGACAATGCTGTGCATGTGCTGCAGTTGTGGCTTGCGGTAATCACTGATGGACTGCCACTGTGCATGTGCTGCAGTCCTGGCTTGTGGTAATCACTGATGGACTGCCACTGTGCATGTGCTGCAGATGTGGCTTGTGGTAATCACTGATGGACTGCCGCTGTGCATGTGCTGCAGATGTGGCTTGTGGAAATCACTGATGGACTGCTGCTGTGCATGTGCTGCAGTTGTGGCTTGTGGTAATCAATGATGGACCATCGGTGTGCATGTGCTGCAGTTGTGGCTTGCGGTAATCACTAATGGACTGCCGCTGTGCATGTGCTTCAGTCCTGGCTTGTGGTAATCACTGATGGATCGCCGCCGTACATGTGCTGCAGGTGTGGCTTATGGTTATCACTGATGGACCACCGCCGTACATGTGCTGCAGTTGTGGCTTGTGTTAGTCACTGATGGACTGCTGCCGTGCATGTGCTGCAGTTGTAGCTTGTGGTGATCACTGATGGACTGCCGCTGTGCATGTGCTGCAGTTGTGGCTTGTGGTAATCACTGATGGACTGCCGCTGTGCATGTGCTGCAGTTGTGGCTTGTGTTAATCACTGATGGACTGCTGCTGTGCATGTGCTGCAGTTGTGGCTTGTGGTGATCACTGATGGACTGCCGCTGTGCATGTGCTGCAGTTGTGGCTTGCGGTAATCACTGATGGACTGCCGCTGTGCATGTGCTGCAGTTGTGGCTTGCGGTAATCACTTATGGACTGCCGCTGTGCATGTGTTTCAGTCCTGGCTTGTGGTAATCACTGATGGATCGCCGCTGTGCAGTTGTGGCTTGTGGTAATCACTGATGGACTGCCAGCTGTGCATGTGCTGCAGTTGTGGCTTCTGGTAATTACTGATGGACAATGCTGTGCATGTGCTGCAGTTGTGGCTTGCGGTAATCACTGATGGACTGCCACTGTGCATGTGCTGCAGTCCTGGCTTGTGGTAATCACTGATGGACTGCCACTGTGCATGTGCTGCAGATGTGGCTTGTGGTAATCACTGATGGACTGCCGCTGTGCATGTGCTGCAGATGTGGCTTGTGGAAATCACTGATGGACTGCTGCTGTGCATGTGCTGCAGTTGTGGCTTGTGGTAATCAATGATGGACCATCGGTGTGCATGTGCTGCAGTTGTGGCTTGCGGTAATCACTTATGGACTGCCGCTGTGCATGTGCTTCAGTCCTGGCTTGTGGTAATCACTGATGGATCGCCGCTGTGCAGTTGTGGCTTGTGGTAATCACTGATGGACTGGCGCTGTGCATGTGCTGCAGTTGTGGCTTGTGGTAATCACTGATGGACTGCCGCTGTGCATGTGCTGCAGTCCTGGCTTGCGGTAATCACTGATGGACCGCTTGTGGTGATCACTGATGGACCACCGCCGTGCATGTGCTGCAGATGTGGCTTGTGGTAATCACTGATGGACTGCTGCTGTGTATGTGCTGCAGTTGTAGCTTGTGGTGATCACTGATGGACTGCCGCTGTGCATGTGCTGCAGTCGTGGCTTGTGGTAATCACTGATGGACCGCCGCCGTGCATGTGCTGCAGGTGTGGCTTGTGGTAATCACTGATGGACTGCTGCTGTGCATGTGCTGCAGTTGTGGCTTGTGGTAATCACTGATGGACTGCTGTGCATATGCTGCAGTTGTGGCTTGTGGTAATCACTGATGGACTGCTGCTGTGCATGTGCTGCAGTTGTGGCTTGTGGTAATCACTGATGGACTGCTGTGCATATGCTGCAGTTGTGGCTTGTGGTAATCACTGATGGACTGCTGCTGTGCATGTGCTGCATGTGTGGCTTGTGGTAATCACTGATGGAGTGGTTCTGTGCATGTGCTGCAGGTGTGGCTTGTGGTAATCACTGATGGACTGGTGCTGTGCATGTGCTGCAGTTGTGGCTTGTGGTAATCACTGATGGATTGGTGCTGTGCATGTGCTGCAGTTGTGGCTTGTGGTAATCACTGATGGACTGCTGTTGTGCATGTGCTGCAGTTGTGGCTTGCGGCCATCACTGATGGACTGCTGCCGTGCATGTGCTGCAGGTGTGGCTTGTGGCAATCACTGATGGACCGCCGCTGTGCATGTGTTGCAGGTGTGGCTTGTGGCAATCACTGATGGACCGCCGCTGTGCATGTGCTGCAGTTGTGGCTTGTGGTAATCACTGATGGACTGCTGTGCATGTGCTGCAGTTGTGGCTTGTGGTAATTACTGATGGGCTGCTGCTGTGCATGTGCTTCATGTGTGGCTTGTGGTAATTACTGATGGGCTGCTGCTGTGCATGTGCTTCAGGTGTGGCTTGTCGTAATTACTGATGGGTGACCGCTGTGCATGTGCTGCAGGTGTGGCTTGTGGTGATCACTGATGGACCGCTGCTGGGTATGTGCTGCAATTGTGGCTTGTGGTAATCACTGATGGACCGTGCTGTGCATGTGCTGCAGTTGTGGCTTGTAGTAATCACTGATGGACCGTGCTGTGTATGTGCTGCAGTTGTAGCTTATGGCAATCACTGATTGGCTGCTGTACATGTGCTGCAATTAAGGCTTGCATCTGTAGTTAGATTCTACTTTGTTGGATCATTTTCAATTTGTCATTCTTGAAGTAGCTCGCAAGCTGAAAAGCGTGGCCCCCTATAACCTATATAGTCACCGAGACCTATTCACCAGTTGACACTGAAGGCAATCCATTCTGTGTGGTCTCTCTGAATCATACAGAGGGTGATCCGTCCACTGGCTGTACAGGGCAGTTTGAGAAATGACTTTTCTTTTTGTTGTACTTCACTAAACTGCACTACTACTACTTCCCTATATCAGTAATAATTATCCCCAATAGTCATATAACTTTTTGCTTGTGTTAAGATACAGAAAACAAGTCTCAAACAATCATGAAAAGTGGAAAAATTGATGAACAGATGGAAAAGTGAGCACTAGAAAGCAGAACGATTTGTAAAACAAAAAATGATGATGTCATTCTCTACTTTATTCAAAATAGACCCAGTGCTCACTAGTGGGGGGGATGAAACATTATTGTCTACAGTGTTGTCAGATGTAAAACTTGTTTCAGAGCAGAAGAATGTCATTATATGAGGGAGGTGACATATATCAAGGTCCCTTATCAATGGACACCTCCGCCTGACATTGCACAGTGTTTATCTCCCGAGTCCCCAAAAATAATATTTCTGTGATTTATCAAGACGTCGGGTGCACACCGCTGAAATTTCAATTACAAGCTGAGTCAACAATCCATGTTTATCCAGTCTGGCAGGTTACTGTACAAACGCTGCCAGGACGTTGCTTATCACCACCATCGGGTACCATGCTGGGTGACCGCAAGCTGCTGACAAGGACCAGACTCTGCGCTAAACTTATGAGGGCATCTGTCACCTCCGAAACTTTATAAAGTCACAGCAAGAGATGGAAGTGTGAAAGTTCTATATCTATCTGCTACTGTTATCACCAGGAAACCAATGCCTGACTGCCTGCCTGTGCTGGATTGGAAAGTGTTGGTGGGAAAGAAAGGAGCTTGCTCAGTGGGCGCTTAGTGGGCACACAGTGGGGTGGGGGGGGGAGAAGTGAACAGGGGGTGGGGAGAAGGTCACACTGGGTGTAGGTAGTAGGTGACTGGGGTTGTGGCCACCACACTTAGGAAGAGCACACAGAGTGTGTGTGTGGGGGGGGCTTGTAGAATGGTACAAGATACATGGAAAGAGGCGCCGAGGAATGATAAAATACGTTAAATACAAATTAAAAAAAGGGGGTGAGGTGGCTTACCTCAATGAAGACAACTTCACGTATTGAATGAATTTTTATTGCACTGGCAACGCGTTTCGTCCGTGCATACCCACTTTCTCAGGCTAAATAACAGTGCCTAACAGAGCTTATAGCCGCAAGTAAGGCGCCCTTGTAGGATGGTGCTCAATGGGGTGGTGGGGAGTAGAGGTAAGTAGGGTGGGAGTAGGTCACACTGGGTGTGTATAGTAGGTGAATGGGGTTGTGGCCAGCCCACTTGGGTAGAGCATACTAAGCGCGCGTGTGTGTGTTTGGGGGGGGGGGGTTGTGTAGAGGAGAGAGCTGAGTGGGAACACGATGGGGGATGGGAATGAGAGATGAGTACAGTGAAAGGAGCTCACAATGAATGTGGGTAAGAGAGAGGTGAGTGGGTTGCAATTGAGCACGCAGAGTGGAGGTGGGCAGCAGGAGTGTTCAGTGGGCACATAGTTAAGGGTGGGAAGGAGAGGTTAGTAGGGTGAAAGGAGCTCACACTGGGTGTGGGTAGGAGGTGACTGGGGATATGGGGAGTACACATGCTGAAATTGTGGTTGGGTAGAGCACACACTGTGGATGTGGGCAGGAGAGGACTGAGTGGGCATGCAGTGGGGAGTGGGAAGGGGAGGTGAGTAGAGTGAGGAGGAACTAACACTACACCAAGAGGTAAGTGGGGTTGCAGTGAGCCCACATTGTGGTAAGTGGGGTTGGATAAAGCACAGAGTGGGAGCGAGTGAGAGGGCACTGTGTTCAGTCAGCACGCAGTGGGGGGAGCAGCTAAATATTAAACCCGTTCCCTGGGCTACCCTGCATGTGGGTGGGGAGAGGGAGAAGCGAGCCCCCAAAGCCCCCCTCCCTATTTGCAGGGGCTGTTCAACCCCAAAGTGGGGATGGTTCAGACAAAAAATGGGGCTGGAGTGAGTTCATATGGGGGGAGGAGTGTAGGGGAGTTTTGTGTGCTGTGGTGAGGTTGAGCCGGAGAGGTGAGTGAAATTAGTGTGAGCTCACAGTAATGGTGGGTAAGAGAGGCAAGAGAGTAAGAGAAGGGTGGGTAAGAGAATGTAGTGCAAGTATAGCGGCTACAATGCATTGCCGAAAAAATTTAGAGTGCCACATCATCTAGGCTGAGTACATTGTACACCTTACTTTGCCCGTTGGAAGTCACATCATCATCTCTTCTCCCCCCTCCACAGCGACAGAATGTGTCTCGAGTTTGTAGCCCAGCATCAAGTCTCTACGGTATTCGAGCTCGGTGTTGGTAGGAGAAGTGCGCAGGGTTGTGTTGAGCACGCAGTAGGGGTGAGAAGAAGTGAGCAGGGTTAGGCTGAGCAGACAGTAGAGGTGGGTAGGAGAATTAAGCAGGGTTGTGTGGAGCACACTGTAGGGGTAGGTAGAAAAAGTGAGCAGGGTTGGGTTGAATACGCAGTAGAGGTGGGTAGGAGAAGTGAGAAGGGTTGGGTTGAGTACGCAGTAGAGGTGGGTAGAAGAAGTGAGAAGGGTTGGGTTGAGTATGCAGTAAAGGTGGGTTGGAGAAGTGAGAAGGGTTGGGTTGAGTACGCAGTAGAGGTGGGTAGGAGAAGTGAGAAGGGTTGGGTTGAGTACGCAGTAGAGGTGAGTAGTAGAAGTGAGAAGGGTTGTGTTGAGTACGCAGTAGAGGTGGGTAGAAGTGAGAAGGGTTGGGTTGAGTACGCAGTAGAGGTGGGTAGTAGAAGTGAGAAGGGTTGGGTTGAGTATGCAGTAGAGGTGGGTTGGAGAAGTGAGAAGAGTTGGGTTGAGTACGCAGTAGAGGTAGGTAGGAGAAGTGAGAAGGGTTGGGTTGAGTACGCAGTAAGGGGGTAGGAGAAATGAGTAGGGTTGGGTTGAGCAGTCAGTAGGGGTAGGTAGGAGAAGTGAGCAGGGTTGGGTTGAGTACGCAGTAGAGTTTGGTAGAAGTGAGCAGTTTTCGGTTGAGCACACTGTAGGTGGGTAGCAGAAATCAGTAGGGTTGGGTTGAGCCGTCAGTAGGGCTAGGTAGGAGAAGTGAGCAGGGTTGGGTTGAGTACACATTAGGGATGGGTAGGAGAAGTGAGCAGGGTTGGGTTGAGCACACTGTAGGGGTGGGTAGGAGAAGTGAGCAGGGTTAGGTTGAGCACATCATAGGGGTGGGTAGGAGAAGTGAGCAGGGTTGTGCTAAGCACACTGTTGGGGTGGGTAGAAGTGAGCAGGGTTGGGTTGAGCAGTCAGCAGGGGTAGGCAGGAGAAGTGAGCAGGGTTAGGTTGAACACACAGTAGGGGTGGGTAGAAGAAGTGAGCAGTGTTGGGTTGAACACACTGTAGGGGTGGGTAGAAGTGAGCAGAGTTGGGTTTAGCAGTCCGCAGGAGTATGGAGGGGGAGTGAGCAGGGTTGGGTTGAGCAGTCAGTAGTGATAGGTAGGAGAAGTGAGCAGGGTTGGGTTGAGCAGTCAGCAGGGGTAGGTAGGAGAAGTAAGCAGGGTTAGGTTGAGCACACTGTAGGGGTGGATAGGAGAAGTGAGCAGGGTTGGGTTGAGCAGTCAGTAGGGGTAGGCAGGAGAAGTGAGCAGGGTTAGGTTGAACACACAGTAGGAGTGGGCAGGAGAAGTGAGCAGTGTTGGGTTAAGCACACTGTAGGGGTGGATAGGAGAAGTGAGCAGGGTTGGGTTGAGCAGTCAGTAGGGGTAGGCAGGAGAAGTGAGCAGGGTTAGGTTGAACACACAGTAGGGGTGGGTAGGAGAAGTGAGCAGTGTTGGGTTGAGCACACTGTAGGGGTGGGTAGAAGTGAGCAGGGTTGGGTTGAGCAGTCAGCAGGGGTAGGTAGGAGAAGTGAGCAGGGCTAGGTTGAGCAGTCAGTAGTGATAGGTAGGAGAAGTGAGCAGGGTTGGGTTGAGCACACTGTAGGGGTGGGTAGAAGTGAGCAGGGTTGGGTTGAGCACACAGTAGGGGTAGGTAGAAGTGAGCAGGGTTGGGTTGAGCAGTCAGTAGCGATAGCTAGGAGAAGTGAGCAGGGTTGGGTTGAGCAGTCAGTAGTGATAGCTAGGAGAAGTGAGCAGGGTTGGGTTGAGCACACTGTAGCAGTGGGGGGGGGGGGGGAGAGAAGTGAGCAAGGTTGGGATGAGCAGTCAGCAGGGGTAGGTAGAAGTGAGCAGGGTTAGGTTGAGCACACTGTAGGGGTAGGTAGGAGAAGCAAGCAGGGTTAGGTTGAGCACACTGTAGGGGTAGGTGGGAGAAGCGAGCAGGGTTAGGTTGAGCACACTGTAGGGGTGGGTAGGAGAAGTGGGCAGGGTTGGGTTGAACAGTCAGTAGGGGTAGGTAGGAGAAGTGAGCAGTGTTGGGTTGAGCACACAGTATAGGTGGGTAAGATGTGAGCAATGAGTGAGAAAGTACACATTGGTAGTAGGCTTGCATTTATACACAGCTCCCCCTCCACTCTGCCTGTGGGACATTTTCTCATTATAGTTTCCAGACAGTCAGCAATTGCATATCATAGACTGAAGCAGTCTGTGTACTGGAGGAAGCTGGAGCAGAGTGTGGATGGAGTGTGCTATCATCAGTGCTAGGAGAGGAGCTCAGAGACTGAATTGTGTGTGCTGCTTGATAGAAGTATCTGTTGCTGGATTATGAGTGTTTATATTTGAATTGCCCTTTCTGTAATGCAGGATGTGAGTTCTGTATCTGCCTGTCTCTCTCTCTCATGGTGTGTAATGCAGAGTGTGTATCTCTGGTATCTGCTAGCAGCTTAAAGAGCAATTACAGATTATTATTTTTTTCCAATAACAAAAAGATTGACCCCCAAACTCTCAAATAACCCCTCACACTCACCTAAGCTGAGAGCCACCCACACCAGGCAGACAGAGCCTCACCTCTCTCCATACATTCAAGAGCCTGCCAGACCACACCCACCGGCTCCCAAAAACCCTCCTAAGCGGCTTCCCAAGATGCTCCAATGCCTCCTACAATCCTCTGCAATGTTGCCCCACCCCTCTTCAATGAACGAGTTATCTAACCACGCCCCTCCCCTGCAGGGAGAAGCAAGAGGATGGCAGCAAACTCCAGGCCACACATCCAGAAGACTATTCAGACCGGAAGTTCTTGCATGTTATGAGACAGGCTCCTTCGATGTTAGTGAGTATGTGGAGAGAGGAGTTAGGGAGAAATTTGGGGAGCTATGACTCAGGGTTCTTTTTGTTTGTTTTTTTATCTAAAGACAGATATTGGGGGCATAAGAAAATGGTCCTGAAATAATTTCCTGGCGTTTTCTATACAGAGGTAGATCTTGCAGATTCAATCACTTTGATAAATGTTATGGTAAATCTGTCACTAATACCACAGGTTGATTATCAGGTCCTTAATGCCTGGTACACACTATAAGATTTTTTGGCAGATTTACTGTCAGATTGATTATTTTCAACATGTCCGATCTGATTTGTGATTGATTTACAGGTGTTTTCCGTTCACTTCTACCAGAAATCGATAAGAAATCAGATCGGGTATATTGGAAAAAATCGATCTGACACAGTGGCTAGCTAAGAAGCTGTGGTCCCCAGTGCAAGTTTTACATTTGGGCTCCCAAAGCACTTTATACAAAACAATTGATGTGACGCACCAAAACCTGCCAATGGCAACTACAGTGTCAGAGGTGCAAGAAGAGGATGGGAAACAGTTTTTAATGATCACTACTATTCAAAGCATCTATAAAAGTGAATATTATCAGCACAGGACCAAAAAAGAGCGAATACTGTGGTCGAGGGATGGCCCCTCGGGTCCCCTCTGGCCCAAGGGCCCTGATGTGGTCGCAACCTATGCACCCCCTATTGCTATGCCACTGACAGTAAATCTACCAGAAAATCTCATAGTGTGTACCTAGCATTATGCAGTTTATGGAACAGTTAAAAGGTATCAGAAAAGTGGGAGGATTAATGTTTGCTCAATTTTTTTTTTTGTAGTTATAATCCTAACTAGATTAAATGCACTGTCTGGTACATCTCTATAATTTTCTTATTGATCATTTATTTACTCAAGGGTCTTTGATAACATGGATGGCTGTTTTTTTAAAAGGGGCCTATTTATAAAAGAGCAGTAATTTGTAGGTACCGGTATTCACTTTTTCCCACATTACAGCATATCACAAAAGGAGAGGTGTTTTTTTTTTTTATCAACGTCTAATGCCTTTTTCTATGTGTTTTATGTGCAGAAATGATTATTGTGTAGCTGCCAGTCATAATTAGCTGCATGATACAACGGTGGCTTGGCTGATCAGTTGTGGCCTGTTCACACCAAAGGCTGCCCAAAATAGTCCTTACTGTTCTTTTTGCTGCCGTTTACACCTCCTGCTGCTCGTCCCTGTAGATCTCTGTGCAGACACGAATTGACAAAATAGTCGTAACTGTAGATTCTTGTTAAAGGGGAAAGATTACTTTTCAATAATAGTCTAAAGCCTCATACACATCTGTGCAGACTGTCACCTGCAGAGATCAGGATCCATGTGGCGACAGTTTTGGTCCGTGTGCTGTTCAGGCACTTCCTTAGTCTGTGGCTGTCTGATGCATGCTGTTGCTTGGAGGGGATGACATATGGCACATAGTGGTACGGGATGGTTAGGAGGAGAACAATGGGCTCAGTGTGCTATCGACTGAGAAAATCTGGCACTCCAAATCTCTTGGTGATGCATCAGGGCTGCCATACGCACTAGTTTCTCGGCAGGGGTTGCCCCGCCTCGCCACCTTTGCCAAAAACCACCTAACATGAGTACGAAACCTAACCTTAAAGTGTACCTGTAGCGGAAAAAGTGGCCCTATTGTGTATTTACCTTGGGAGGGGGAAGCCTCCTCATCCTCCTCCGCACCCTGTTCCAGCACTGGGACCCTGAAAAAGGGCTTGTCGTTGCACTAGCACTGTCTTGCTCATCATTCTTTGGAAAAAAACAGGCCGAATCAGGTCCACGCTACTGCGAAGTCGCTAGCCGTATGCACCTGCAAAATAGCATGGACCTGATTGGGCTCTGCTATTTCTGCCAAAGCCTTAGCAGGACAGTGCTAGTGCACTTGTGCAGAGAGGCTGCTTTTCGGGGGTTCCAGCGCTGGAACGGGCTGATGAACGAGGACAGGATAAGCCTCTTTAGGATCCAGGAGCTTCCCCCTTCTGAGGTAAATACCTAATTGTTGGCTTTGCAAACCTCCAAGGTTTGCTTTAATGCTGGGTACACATGATATGACTTTCCGTGCGATAAATGCATCCGATTGATAAAATCCCTCATGTCCGGTATTACTCCCGATCGATTCTGCGCACAATTTCTCATAGAAGTGAATAGAAAAAGATAAGAAAAACGAGCGAAGATAAGAGAATCGAGCGCAGAATCAAGTGCAGAATCGAGCAGAAAAACGATTGGGCCGGAAAATCGTACCTTGTGTACCTAGCATAACACTTATCTATGACCAGAATTATTACACAGTTACTTGCTCCAATACTTCAAGATAGGCTATCCTTGAAGAGGGCTGTAAAAACAGCGTAGGAGATTTGGGCGCAACTGGCGCCACCATAGGCCGTAATAGGAATTACAGCTATAGCGGTGCTGAGTGAGTAATTTGTGCGCCGTCAAAAGCACAATCAAAAGACTGTGCACAAATTACTCCAAAAGCACTGTAATTTCGGCCGCCAGCAATAGCTGGAAGCTGAATTACATCTTTCCCCTGAGTCCACGTTGGCCTGGAGGGGGAATAGTAATTAACGCCGCCGGGGCTTGTGCAGGAGCAGGGTGAGACATTTATCGGCTTTACCCTGCGCCCAAATCTCCCGGCGGCTGTATAATAGGTACGCATCCTTGATATTTGCATCAGGCATTTGAGTCATTTGCAGGTCAGGTTTGGATAGCCCAAAATTGTGTCTCAGTTAAGGGTCGGTTTGCAGGCTGAAGGTACTGCAGGTTGAATCAAGGTGCCGCTAGCGATTATATATGCTGTGAATGTGCCTTTGCTGATTTTAATGCTGCCATGGTTGGCTGATCTCTCCTTGCTTTGAGATTGAGCTCCACACATCGTATTGGAGACATGCCAGCAGCCAAAATAAAGAGATAAGTGGCGTTTGATCATGATTTACCAGGAACTGGAACTCATTTAGCCCTGTGCATACTCATTTCAATAGGAGTGAGCTGTACCTTCCTATTAACATCTGATTAGGTTTGACTGGACAGGAGCCAGAGGAGGTTCTGGGCATTCTTTCTCGACTTCGGAGGAGGAGACACAAGTGAGGATGAGACCTATGGCAGCGCTGCGAGGAATAACAGAGCACATCCATTAACTCACAGATATATATATATATATATATATATATATATATATATATATATATATACCCTCTTTCCCTGAAATTAAGACATCCCCTGAAAGTAAGCCCTAGTAGGAATTTTGAGCATACTCGAAATATAAGCCCTACCCTGAAAGTAAGCCCTAGCGGCAGTAAGGGGAAAAATATGGAAACTTTTGTTATTGCTGGAGCCCATAGTCTTGCGGGCAAGTAGACACCAGACACAGGAAGACAGGGGGTAGAGGAGGACACAGGTACAGAGGGGACACTTAGGCAGGGAACACACTTGTCTTTCAGTTCTCTGCGTGCATTTTTCTGCATACTTTTTCTGCAGACCAAGTGTGTTTCCATGCAGGAAAACACGCATGTTTTTTCACAGCAGCTGATGTAATTGATAGAGAAAACTGACAAAATGTGCAGAGTCATCATGCAGAATGTCAACATATTAAGTCTGAACTAGCCCATTGATTAACATCAGTTCTCAGTTTTTCTGTGAAGAAAACGCGCACAAAAACAGTCAAGTGTGTTCCCTGCCTGAAGGGGAAAAAAGTGGCACAGAAGAGGTGGATCCAGCAGAGGAAAAGGTGTCACAGTGGGTGAGGTCAGGAGGACACACAGCACAGGAACTTTTGTGTTCATAGACATATAAGACATCCCCTGAAAATAAGCCCTAGCACATCTTTTGGTGCAACAATTAATATAAGACACTGTCTTATTTTCGGGGAAAGACGATATATATATATATATATATATATATATATATATATATATATATATATCGTTAGAATAGTAAAGCCATACACACATTACCGGTAATTTTCTCCTTCAGATTTGAACACCTTGATCAGATCTGCAAGAAATCTATAGCAAGAGGAGCTGCTTCAATTGTAATTTCAATTGATTTGCAGCAAAAATCGAAATCATGATCTGACTATTATTATTGTTATTTAGTATTTATATAGTGCCAACATCTTTTGCAGCGCTGTACAAAGTATAGTCTTGTCACTTAACTGTCCCTCAAAGGAGATCACAATCTAATCCTTACCATAGACTCTTATAGAAGACAAAAGGACACAGGGAGAACGGGAGCCCGATGTGGTGTATTATCACTACAACACCAGAAGATGTGAAGGATAGAGAGATATACTCACAAAATTAAGTCGCTGTGACAGCAACCAATCAACCAGCATGTGAGGAAGTACCGTCCTCACTCGGCCTTGTTTCCAGTAGAAGGGTAGGTCGGAGCTCCTGATAACAAAGGAGGCACACTTGGAGAGTACCACTATACAGTGGTGAAGGTAACTGGGAAAGGATAGAAGGCGCCCGTAGAAATATGGCTATGTTTCTTATAGTGTAGGAATCATTTATAATAGTAGAAGATAATGATGTTCCTACCTTATGGGAGTCAGACTCACATGCAAGGTAACGGTAAAAAGCTTCTCAATTTTTATTAGGGCACAATCGACAACGCGTTTCACGGGCCACAGCCGCTTCCTCAGGTCTATAGGAGTGCCTGGGTAGAAATGTCATGATCCTGAATTCAGAGGCAAGGCAAATCAGATGACCTGATTTGACTTTACTTTAAACAGTCTCTAGAACTTTATTTGGCAGATCTGTGGATGTTTTTCTTATTCAGCCATTATTGGACATTAAAGCTACATATATATGACAAGTGCTCTTGCCTGCAGGGATCCGGGCGAGTGCTGTACAGACATGTCACTAGCCCAGTGGCCACCAATTAGTTTATTGCTGTGGAGGGGTAGGAGGAATGACTCACAGCGCACGAAGAATCAGCTTCTGGTTGGCCGGGTGAACAATGTGCTCGGTGGTCAGTCCGGCATCAGATGTTGGGGCTCCGATGCACGCGCTAGATTCTTGGCCAAGTTTAATCCAGCGTGTGTACAGCGCTGCAGAGGGGCAAATTGTCACTAACATTTCTTTATCTTGCATTAACAGGAGGCCAGGAGGAACGGAGGACCTAAAGGCGGCTTCAGTCAACAGCACCTGGCTGGAGAAGAAGAGGATCGTGGCTGGAGCGAAGGGGCGAGGAGCGTGGCGGCAGGATTGGTAGGAGCTTCACTGTGCGCTCTGCACCTCTGGCACCAATGTTTGCTGTATATTCAGACAATAAGACGCCATAAGAAAAAGTGTGCCTTATATGCCGAAAAATACAGTATATCAGAAACTTACTATATCAGAAATTGCCCTAGAAATGGCCCAGCATGCCCTGGTACATTCTGTGCTGCAAAGGAGCAACTCTGTCCTCCCATTGTAGGTACAGTACAAGCATTTGCACATCTGGTTGACTACAAGGTTAAATATACCTTAGGGCTGCATAACCAGGCAGGAAAAATTGCTGGTACAGTATCCAGGGCTCTTTAAAAATTCCATCCGTCAATGAATAGAGGCAGCCACTCACTTCCTGTGATTGGCTCCAATACCTCCTTGGGCGGGGCTTGCAGCACCAGCCTAAGGAGAGCAGTAGACAATAGGTTTCACACTGACATGCGACGCTTGCACCGCCCACTTTTTACTATATCCAGTCAGCATCACGTAGGGGACAAAAACGTTTACTATAACAGAAGTTTTATTATATACAGGTTTATTATACAGTACCTGGTGTTGCTATACTGTATTGGGAAAAATAAGCAATTTTGTTAATTACATAATTTCCAGTACAGTCTCTATGTAAATGATCACGGTGGGTCTATTTTAAAAGGAATAATTTCTCGTGACTAATATCAGTGATTGTGCTTTAGGGAAACTTTCTGAAAACAATTTTTTTCTTATTTTTATAAAGAAACATTCCTCCCACACTTCCCTCAGAAGTCACATTTATTAGCGTCCCCTGTGCTTATCATATAGTTTTAATTGAAGATTTCTAGGATTGTTTGGTAAGATGTGATATCAGATCCACCCCTGTTGTTTACCGCAGTGGGCGGAGACAGATGGCCGTGTAACATCATTTCTATATGTGAGCCAGCGGGGGAAACTCGACTGTTTTTAGTGTCTGGAAGTTGTGGGGACATTTGTAGGCGAAAAAGCGGAAAGTTGTGGTGTAATTACACTTTATGTCTGTCTGAGTGCAGCACTATAATTGGCACCCCCTCCCAGCATCTGCTACCTCCTGTGACTAGGAACATCAGCGGTAGGGTGGGTGACACAGAGAAGAGTCGGAACAAATAACCGATCCAGTCCGAACTCAACCCTGGTAGCGGGAGCACTTCTCCAACACTTAGCTTTTATTCATAATGCTGTGCTACAGCATACTAGTCCAGCACAATGTCCTTTGTTGTGAGAAACGTTGTGCTGGACTAGTATGCAGTATCACCAAGTTATGAATAAAAGAAGACGTTTGTAGATTGCTCTAACTACAACAATTAAGTCCTGCCTGTATCTGTTATATGTTGCAAGCTCGTTTGGAGGTTTGATGGACCTCCACCTTGGTCTGTAACTCTCCATTTAAATTGTCTCACATCTGAGGCCTGTGGATCCACCTTGAATTTGTCTTTTTTTATATAGTAGAGTTGGTAGCACAGAAAAGGGGCACACGCAGGACTGTGGATTCGGTACAAAATCATCTGACTCCTTAGTTACGGAAACCTCTGACTCCTGGTTTCCAAAATTGCTCTGACTCCTCGACTCCAACACATGTCCAACTTTTTTCGACCGACTTGTCATTTGAACGACACGTTAGACGTGTGTACGCACTGTCGAGCGACTGATAACAGCCAGTTTGCCCAAACCACTGTGCGGATCCATTGGACCAACTATCGTTCAAACGACTGTTAGGTCCGTAAATGTGTACAAACGACTTCTAGTCGTTTGTCCAACTAATAGGCGTTCAAACATAGACGTTTGATCTAGTCCATTGTTCTATCCAGTCCATTGTCCATTATCAAGTTGGTAAATGACATGTAAATTAGCATATCAGCCGCTTTGTTGGTCAGTGTGTACAGGACGTCTGAACGACTTATTTGCACTTCAAGTCGTTCAAACGACCAGTTTAAACGACAATCAGGCATAAAGTTGGACGTGTGTACGCACCTTTAGTCTAATACTTACCAGAGCTATGGAGTTTGTACAAAAAAAAATAACCTGACTCCATCTCCTCAGTATATGAAACCACCTACCGTATTTCAGGTACCCAAAAATTGCTTCAGCTCGGACTCCACAGCCCTGGACACGCGGTGGGTTTGGTAGCCAAAAGAGGGCACAATGGAGCTGGTTGCATAGAGAGGGGAGAACACGTTGCCTGTGCAGAACAGTAGGGTGACAAACAATGACAGTACTAGCATAAAAGCGTAAATAAACACTGTAGGCTTACTAGTGGTAGCATTGAAGGGGGAACACGGTACCAATGCACTGCATGTTTTGATACCTGACTCTCATGGCCAACATTCTCTTTTTAAACAATTTGTGCTACATTAGTTCATCTTCGGGATTGGACCTTTACTCCACGTGTGCAACCTAAAAACTGAAGTTTTCCTTGACTTCACTTTTACAGACAGCAATGGAAAGATTAAGCGTCAGTGTTTACTGTATGGAGAGCTGCATTGGCAGAGCTCTCCTGCAGTCTATTCACAGTTGAGGAAAAGACCTAATTAGACACATTGATCTGCCTAAACAAACACAAGAACTCAGAGAAGTGAATTTCTTCAGCATCTATATGTGGATTAAAGACTTTTCATTGTGTGCTGTACAAGAGTTTAGTTTGCTCTAAGTGCCCTTTTCCACTAGAGCGATTGCGATTGCTGAATCGCAAAATCGCAAATCGCTAGTGATTTTTAAATCGCTAGGGTTGTTACTTTATCATAGAAATCACGAGAAGTATTTTCCACTACAGTGATTCGATTTGGAAATCGCTAATCGCAATCGCTTGCTGGAGCGATTTTTACAATGATAATGCAATGCAAATGAAAATCGCAATCGCATAACAGAATTAATGAAAAATCGCAATCGCAATCACTGGCGTTTGTGATTGTGATTGCTAGTGGAAAAGGGCCCTAACAAACACCGGAGTTCAGCTATCATATAGCCCAATGCCATATTGACTGTGACGCAAGTATAGTTGGCCACTGTGATTGGCTATGACAGTATTGACTGGTCCATGTCTTTACAGGTCATCATTAAGCCACATACACACACTTGACTTAAGTCGGCTGAGGTGGTCGATAATGGCCGCCTCAGCCGACAATCAGGCGTGTGCACAGCACCCGACAACCCCAGACACGCAATCCGCGAGCGATCCGCTGGATGGATGTACCCAACCCCAGCGTGATCCCATTGTTAGTGCCACTCCCCCGCCCATCGCGCCACTCATCGTCCCTCTGTTGTCCCCCGCATAGCAACACACCGCATCGATAGCTAGAGAGGTGCGGTGTGCGGCAGGGCTCAGTGATGTCACCCAAGGGGATTTGCTTCTTATCCCCGATGAGCGACATGCGTTGGGCAGCTGTATGAGCCTTTAGGCTGAGGCTGGTGTCACACTGTAAATTAGCATTAACGGTGCAGTGTGCCGAGCCTGCCGCAAAGCACTGCCAAAAACTGTCTGGCATTCAGCCAAGCAGGAAGTGACGCACACTTACAGTCACTTCCTGCTTCGTGCATGCGGAAATACATTGTAAAAATACGCTTCAGCGACCTCCAACGCTTAGAAAAACACCTGCATCACCATGACTTCCGGGCCGACGCAGGTCACCCCAGGAGCCGCGCGGTATCGTAGGTATGCACTAGCGTTAAATCGGGCACTTCCGGCACAGTGTACCACAACGTGGGAAGAATGAACTTCCCCATAAACCTGCATTAGGCTGCAGTAGCAGTGGGGCAGTCTGCTACAACGCACTGCGCCAGTGTGAAAGGGCCCTCGGGTAGTGTTATACATAGTTGGGGGGGGGGTTACTATTATGCACAGATGGGGGTGTTAGTGTGGCGTATACTGTATGTCATGGAAGCCAATAGCAGAATATCAGTAATATTGCATTACTGATATTTCAACTTTGGCAACAGCAGGTGCCCAAATGAATAGGGGCTATTATTACAAATACAGACTCAATTCACCAGTTCTCCTTCTTTGGACCACATCTGAATACTGTACTGAGCACTGTACACTGGAAGCATCCCATAAGACCTGGAGACACTCTGGTCCATTCAAATTGCCATCAAAATCTGACCCTTCTCAAAGTCACTCGGATTACACTCTCTGCTCCCTACACATCACATTGGAGAGCCACCTAATCTATCCCACTCCTTGACAGATGCCTTTGTAATCAGATAATCAATGTGTTTCACTTCGCTCATCAGTGGCTTTTATTTTATTGCTGATCAGCGTATATTGCTCCGTAACCATCCACTCTATCAGACAGACGGGATTGTCATGTTCATTCATATGGCGGAGTCATTAGTGAACACTAGCCATGTGGTGTATCTACCACCCCCACCTGTAGATCCTTGGAGGGAAGCATGGGGGGGCTGGGCTGGAGAAAGTAATGAGAAGTGTGTAGAGGTCACTGCAATCAGCTAAGGGTCAGAGTTCATCAGCTTATCAATGGCTTGCTAATCACTGTTACATGAAACAATCAGACAAGTGTCAGAATGACAATATACACTCTGATGGACAATAGTGGCCATCTGCATGGGGGGGAAGGGTCCCCTGACTATTGTCCAGACAATTACCTGCCAATTAATGACAGTAACTGATAATAAAGGAGGGCTGTGGGAGGGATAAGTCATTTGTCTCCAGTATCTTCCAACCCAAACAGGACTCATCAAGTGCTAGTCTGAGGGGTATTTACTGAAGTAGGGAGGGATATCTTCACTTGGACCCCCCAGTTGCTGCGGCCAAACACAGGCCAACGGGCCCTTCCTCCATCTCTGAGGACTGTGTATAGAACCTGTCTGAACTGTTTAATATATATGGCACTGTGCAATTCACAATGAGAGGAAATAATGAGATGGCCTTCAAAAGCTCCTATGGTCATTCTTCTCATTTTCTCTTCTCTTTGTAGAGCCAATTCATTGATGGCTATGGAAAAGGTTTTTGTTTTTGTACTGTGTATGTTGCAGTTAGGAAGCAATCAAAACTCCTAATTAAGGAGTGACAAACCGAAATACAAAGTGGGGCGAAACTGAGCACTGGGGCCAAGTTGCAGGCCAACCTCAATGTCTAATGGCCACCTCTCTCCCTTGTAAAGTTCCCTAGTGTCTGATGCCCCCTCCCTCCCCTATACAGCTCCCTGGTGTCTAATGCCAACCCTCCTCCCATAGAGTTCCCTGGTGTCTAGTGGTCCCCCCTCTCCTATACAGTTCCCTGGTGTCTAGTGGCCCCATCCCTCCTCTATATAGTTCCCTGGTGTGTAATGCCTCCTCCCTCTCCTATACATTTCTTTTGTGTCTAGTGGCCCCCTGCCTCCCCTATACAGTTCCCTGGTGTGTAGTGCGCTCCCTCACCTCCCCATATGGCTTTCCTGGTGATCTAGGATTTCCCCTCCAATATAGCTTTCCTGGTGGAACTAGCACTGGCTGGATAGTGTAATGGTTAAGGGCTCTGCCTCTGACACAGGAGATCTGGGTTCAAATCTCGGCTCTGCATGTTCAGTAAGCCAGCACCTATTCACTAGGAGACCTTGGGCAAGTCTCCCTAACACTGCTACTGCCTATAGAGCGCGTCCTAGTGGCTGCAGCTCTGGCGCTTTGAGTCCGCCAGGAGAAAAGCGCGATATAAATGTTCTGTGTTTGTGTTGTTTGTTTGTAAAGTCAGAACTCTGTGGGCCAGATTTGGCCCGTGGGACAGAGTTTGACACATATGGCCTAATTGAAGCCTCAACTAAACAGCAACATGATTGGTTGTTTTTGTGTTTTTGTTGTAGTATTCTGAATAACATCAACTATATGGAGCACTGCAGAAGATTCTGACTATACGAAGGAGGCCATAGATGGACTGATGTCCCACAGAGAGAAATGTGCAGCCGGAGACTGGCCAACCTCACTTAGAGTGCACTCCACCTGAAGTCGTCATCTCCTCACTCAGCGGCAGGAGGGGATTGAGCACTCGCTGGTGGAAAGGTGCGTTCCATGGAGGAGAGGGAAACCTATTATTTTAAGATGTGATATAATGACACATATTTTCAAGGAGGTAATATCATTTTTGGACCCACAGATGCAGTTTCATCTCACATTATACACCTTATAATATCTATAATGTATCTGTAAATGAAATTGGAAGTTGTTAAATTCCAAAAACAATTTCACCAGCACCAAATGCTCAGGAGGGAGTAACCTAGCAACCCTTTGTACACAGTGTGACATGATTTATCCTTAATTACAGTCACACATAAACTTCATACAAATATCTTACATCAAAATTATTATTGTGTACCGTAAGTTCTAGTGAAGTGCCACAAGGCATCATGCTAGGGCCATGTAAGGAATAATTTCCCATTTCTGACAGGATATCAGTTGTGTTTTGCCAAGGTATTGCCATTGCAAAACAATTGTAAACTGCACTATACATTTCTTTTTTCCTAAGTTGCTGTCACTTTGGGCTAGTTTACAGGGGGACGCTTTTCAGGAGCGTTTTAGTGCTTTGCCGTTGATCAGTGCCTTGCCGAGGATCAGCAAAGCACTTTAAAGGGGAGGTCTGAGCAAAATGATAAAAAAAGAAAATCTACTTACCTGGGGCATCCTCAAGCCCCTGGCAGCCATCCTGAGCGGAGCGGAGCTGTGGCTAGGGCTCAGGACGGCTGCCAGGGGCTGGAGGAAGCCCCAGGTAAGTAGATTTTTTTTTTACACCTCGGATCTTCCCTTTAACAATGTAATCCTATAGGATCATTTTCTGTATTAATCGAAAACGTGCTGCATGCAGCATTTCGGCTACGTTAGCCCAAACCAGATTCACAGAATGGAAGCACTAAAAAATGTGAATCGCCTACCGTTTTTGGGATCCGAGTTTGAACCAATTACTGTAGGCATTGAAAATCTGACAGCTTTTTAACTACGGTAGTCCACCTCCTCATGGGGGATTCTCATTTATTTATTTAAAAAAGTACTTATTGAACTGCAGTTTCTCAGTCCAACTGACAAAATTGTGTGCAAACAAGTAGGGCAGCTGGCTGACATTCTGTAAAGGAAATATTGAGAATCTCCCATGATGGACTGGTCCAAAATATGTCAGCTTTTTACTACCTACTGCAAGTGACAGCAACATAGGGAAAAAAGTGATTACAGTACATTTTTACTCTGGGAGAAATGTCCTTTTCATACTGTATGTATTTCATTTTTTTTTTCACAGTGGGGCACCTTTAAAGGGAACTTAAAGCAAAACAAAAAACATAAAACAGTTTAACTTACCTGGGGATTCTACCAGCCCCCAGCATCTGCGCTGTCCCCATGCCATCACTGTGCGACGTTCCTGTCATCCGCAGCACCACTCTTTCATCTCGATGCGTAGCCTCTGTCCATGTGCCTCCTGTTCGGGCTCCGGCAGACGCAAGCGCTCCGTGCATGTGCGGTAAGAGAAAATCTCTACTGTGCATGGACAGAACGCTATGGGAGTGTGATCGAGGATTCGCTCGACCTGGGCCACGCATGCACAGTGGCTGTCACCTCACCTGGCTGAAATAAGGGTGATGTGGGGGACTGGAGCATCGCACAGTGACGGCGCAAGCACAGGACGGCTGCAGGGGCTGGTAGAAACCCCAGGTAAGCTAAACTGTTTTCTTTTGTTTTGCTTTAGGTTCCCTGTTAACCACTTGCGTACAGCTCTACTTGAAATCTAAGCCCTGTTTGGGAGTTGCTATCCCTGCCAGGGCATAGATTTCAACTTCCCCACCGCACGTGCTACCGTGGGTAGGACCACTCTCTCACCACTGCAGCCCCCTCGCTCTATCGTCGGTATCTCCTTGATCATAGGGTCAGGAGCCAATGAAATCGGCTCCTGACTGACTCACAGAGCTCTGCCGTCATAGCGACGGGAGAGCAAGTGAGCTTCAGTGATGGAAGAGAGGTGCGATCGGTGGTATCGGCAAATCCAGTCGGCGTGACGACGTTGGGATCCATTTTTCGTACCAGCAGTCTCTGATCCTTAAGCGGCAAAGTTCTCTAGAACCTAGGTTCTCAGTGTGCAGTATATGTACTTTCGGAGGTTCCTATGTTGGGCTCAGGAGGTACTTGAACTTGTCCCAGCCTGTTTAAGTAAATTGTGAAATTAAAAATTAAAAAGCACATAGTTAAAAAAAATGAGTAAGCATTTTAGTAAATTAAAACACACAAAGCAATGTTTGCCAAGTATTTATACCCAATGATGGAATACTCCTTGCCTATAGGTGTGCTTCAAGGGGGTCACTGGTCAGGATCTAATTGTATAGCTTTCTGCGTTGGGAACATTGAGAGAACAATTATGAGCACATTAGGATCCCTCTGGGAGATGCGGAGAAGGTCTCGGACAACCATGCTGGATGTGTGTTTACCATTCAATATACGTTCATTTCTCCACACCCGGAAATGCCGGGAACAGACGCCTGAGAATGGCGCAGTGCTGCTTTCGGTGTTGTGGACACTGATGGGAGAAGTGAAAGGAGAGATAAGCTGAGAGTTCCGTTACCTCCCCCTTCTGGGGTCCTCCGAATGGGGACAGACGCATCGCAGTAGCGCTGTTACTCACATTGTGATGGAAATGGGGTGATTAGTCTATTCTTAGCCCAAATGACCTGGGTGGAATAAGCATGTGATTTTTTGGCTTTCACGTTAGTAGTAAAGGTTGTGTGTATCTATACAGCTCGCCGCATTATAGAGCTCTCCAGCCCTCCCTTCCTGCCTTCATTAACCATTCCTTGTCCACCATCTCCCCAGGGCTCCCCCTTGTCTGTCGCCCTCCTCCCGACTTAATTATTGGTGAATTCCTGGCCATTGCAGCACGAGGGTTATTCACAGATTTCCAGGCGGTGATGGGGGAACAGGCTGCAGAGAGATGTACAGGGGAATTCTGATGCTTCCTCCATTGAAGCAGGCTTTGGCAGCTGAGACTCTGTCACTCCATTGGTGGGCTGAGCGGAGGCTGCAGCCAATGTGAACGGGGTACCCGAGCAGCCATAAGGGGATGATTGGCTAGTAGCACCTATTCTCTGCCGGATTTCAGGCTGCCTATGTTCCCAGCTGAGAGGAGGGGAGAGACAGAGAGAGCGCCAGGGAGAAAGGGAGAGACAGAAAAAGAGAAACAAAACAAGAGACGGAGAGGAACGAGAAAGAGAGAGGGAAGCATACAGGGACCGGCGGAGGAGCTGCGGCTCAGAGGACAACAAGAGGACCTTTCACTGCCTGCTGGCTCTATGGATATTTGTCACGGATAGTCGCCTCCATAGGCTGCTCTCTGCCCGCAGAGAAAATCGAGGAGTCAGAGAAGGTATGCTGTGTAACCGAGATCGCTACATCTTCGCCATCATCACCGTCATCATCGCTCCATCCTCATCTCCATCGGCAACCGCACAGCATCCACAATGCACAATCACCCATTCGCCTCTCATGACATGAATAAATGAGCGCACCCCCCGCATCTCCCACCCCCATCTTCCCATCAGTCCAGTCAAACGAAGATCTATAGGAGTGTCACCATTGCATTCCGTCCAGACACAACTCGCAGGTGTGGGATCATTAATAAGTGTGGACAAACCGGCTCTGCAGAATATTCCCCCCCCCCCCCAACCAACCGGGATGGATATGTGCACAAGAGGGAGGCAGCGTATGTCTCCCATCATCGGGCAGAGATTGGGACTTCCTGAGCCAGAAGTCACTGTGCATAATAATTTATTGCTGGAGTGTTGTCACGTTCTGTAGTGAAGGCATCTCTGGTGGATGAGGGAGTGCTGTGAATTGCTCGGCTGTCCTTATACAGGGCAACAATGGCCATTCTGGCCTGTATGATAGGCTGAACCATGGGAGCACCCAAATGCTCAGCACCCTGGCCACGCATACCAGTAACACTGATGTCAACCACTTCCAACACCTCTACAGCGGCAGCCATATTCTCCCCAGTACCATCCAGAACTGCTCCTTGCATCCAATCACATTTCACCTCTCATCAGTTCACGGTCGCCATGACAATGGAAGGTGGTGCTTAGTTGCCATGGGTTACTGCACTTAATGTGCCTCTCCTTGCTTTAGTAGATGATTTATTCTTGTGTAATGACTATTTGGACAGCATAATGGTGATAACACGTCATAAATGCCTATATTTTTATGTAATGAAGTGACAATCCGTGTGTGATAATATTATAATTGAGGGGCTCTAGGAAAGAGAACTAGTGAGGTCACAAAGGATTTTTTTGCCCTCAAAAGGCATTGGACACAGTTGCACAGGTGATGAAACCGTGTTTTGCCCCCGCTGGTAATAAAGAGGTTGCTTTTCGCCTATATAGTGCTGTAACTATCCATACATATTACTATATCATTCAGCAGCTGTGACAACATCAAATCCATAAGATTTCTGACAATCCATCATCATGATTCTCCAACTCGCCCCCTACAGCACTGTGGCTGGATAGTGTCATTGTTAAAGTGTAACTGTCGGGCATAAAATCAATTCTTTGTTTTTATCTGGTAAAGTAATAAGGATGCTAACCAGGCAATTCAAAAATTAAAATCACTATTATTTTTCTTGTTGATAAATGATCATTCCCCAGTTTACCTGACTCTTATTTGGTACACACAAAATTTGGTACGCAAAAAGGAAGTTGCAGGGCATGCTGGGTTGTCCTTGCTTCTCTATTTCCCCCTCAAACTTAATTAATGCAGCCTGATTGGCTGAAGCCTCTTTTCCCTCCTGTTTTTCCCTCCCACACCTCTGTTACTCTCTGATTGGTCAGTTTTTCTCATGCTGAGACAATGCACTTTCTATAGTGGAGGGCGGGCAATGCATACACAATCAGGCAGAAGAGAGTAAGGGGGGAAATGACATCAGGATTAGCTTCAAAATAGCCACACTTAAAATGGGAAATGCTAAGAAGGATATTCTCTTTTTTTACTGTAGAAAAATCAATAAAATCAAAACGTGGACAGTTCAATACATATGTTATATAAGTAGAGCATGTATTTATCTATGTGGGTTTTTTTCTAAGATAGTTTGGCTGACAGCTCCTCTTTAAGGGCTCTGCCTCTGACACGAGTGACCTGAGTTTGACTCTTGGCTCTTCCTATTCAGTTAGCCAGCACCATTCAGTAAGGAGTCCTTGGGCAAGACTCCCTAACACTGCTACTGCCTATAGAGTGCACCCTAGTGGCTACAGCTCAAGTATTTCAGACCGCCAGGAGAGAAGCGTAAATATTTGTCATATGATATAGCCTCTATAGAACATTAACCACTTTACCACCACAGGTGCGTATATCTACGCTCTTTTTAACACCCTTTACCCACCAGGAGCGTAGATATACGCACCGCCGCTGCTGTCCGCGCTCCCGCTCGCTCGTGTGCGCGCTCTCGTGCACGCCGCTGGCCGCTTGTCCGGGAAAAACGCTCCTGTTCGTTGATCTCAGCCCCCCAGCAATGATCGTCTGCTTCTATGAGAAGCAGCGTGATCATTGTGAAAAAAAAAAGTTTCCCAGCCTCATTGTACTTCCTGTAAGCGTACTTCCTACGCTTACAGGTCGCATGCACAAAAGGTTACTGTGGCCATCTTGTGGCCAAATAGTAAAACTACACCCAAAAGCATTTTTCATATACAAATACATAGTTTTACATTATTAATTAACTGTTGTCTCTGATAAATGTTATCTCTGATAAGACGTGCAATCTCTGATAAGGCGTGCTATTTGTCATAGCACAGTTTAGTGAATCAACGCCTATGTCTGTTGCGTTGCATCTCAACAGACAATATTGCAATGCAATGTTATTTCTATGGGGCAATCACACTGATTGTGGTGCATTGCGTTCCGTTGGGGCAGCACACAGCATGCACTGCATTTACAGTCAGGCATACTTTCATTGTATTGTATGCCTCACTGTATGGCCCCACCGCACATGATGTGACTTTTTGCCTTTGTTACGATCTTATCACAACGCAGCCTAAATCCTAAGAAAGCCAATTTATTTGCATTTCCTACCCATTATTCTTCATCACTTACACCTATGCATGGAGGGTACTTGTAACCCCGAGACTGGCAAAAACAGCGCAGGAAATGTGGGCGCATCATAAGCCGAAATGTGAATTACAGCTATAGAGGTGCTCAGACAGTAATGTGTGTGACATCAAAAGACAAATTACTATAAAAATAGCGTTATTCTTAATGATCTCTTTCCCCTGAGTCCATGGCGGCCTGCAGGGGGAATAGTAATGAACGGCACCAGGACTTTTGCTGGAGCAGGGTGAGACGTTTTTCAGCTTCACCCTGCGCCCAAATTTTCCAAGGCCTTCAAAGGACAACGGAAGCGAGAGGGATATGGAGGCTGCCATATTTATTTCCTTTTTAGCAATACCAGTTGCCTGGCAGCCCTGCTGATCCTCTGCCTCTAATATTTTTAGCCATAGACCCTGAACAAGCATGCAGCAGATCAGGTGTTTCTGACATTATTGTCAAATCTGACAAGATTAGCTGCATGCTTGTTTCTCGTGTTATTCAGATACTACTGCAGCCAAATAGACCATCAGGGCTGCCAGGCAACTGGTATTGTTTAAAGGGAAATACATATGGCAGCCTCCATATACCGCTCACTTCAGTTGTCCTTTAATTATACTGTATGTAAACTTGTAGACCATCAGTTTCTCACAATGCTGTGATGATCATTTGCGCAAACGTAAAGCTATATGTCAACTCAGCAGTCCGTTCACCTCTCTGCCCAAATCATAACATGTTTTACTTCTTTAGTTGGAGGCTTTAGTTCTCTAATAGCTTCATATATTGTTCAGTGGTATACATGTTACCACTGCTCCTTCCACATTGATAAAATGTCCCTATATTAAGCGCCATACAATCGTTAGAATCCAGCGTGTGTACATCAGCCCCCGAGGCCTCTTCCCCACTCCTGTCAGTGATCTGCCAGGCTGACTGATGGCAGAGAGCATTGTCCTCTCCATTTACCTAACCCCACCCGCCAAATGGTATCAACCCCTTCCATAGGAACAAAGCATGTCGTTAGCCTTCAAGCTAACAATGCATCTGTCAGACGTGGTCCGGCCATGCCTTACATATGTGCACGAGTCTGTAGTTTGTATCTTCACCCAACCACAATAGGGAGACCTCCCTACTGCAGGTGCTATATTCTGCTCTGTCCTAATTTTGACATTTTCCTGCAGTAGGTTGTGTCTTTGCCCTTCTCACAGTGGTGAGATTTCATTTTAGTAGGTTGTGTCTCTGCCCCTCCCACAGTGGTTAGATTTCCCTTCACTACCTGGTGTCTGCCCCTCCCACAAGGGTGAGATTTCCCTTCAGTAGTTTGTGTCTCTGCCCCTCCCACAGTGGTGAGATTTCCCTTCAGTAGGCTGTGTCTCTGCCCCTCCCACAGTGGAGAGATTTCCCTTCAGTATGTTGTGTCTCTGCCCCTCCCACAGTGGAGAGATTTCCCTTCAGTAGTTTGTGTCTCTGCCCCTCCCACAGTGGTGAGATTTCCTTTTAGTAGGTTGTGTCTCTGCCCCTCCCACAGTGGAGAGATTTCCTTTTAGTAGGTTGTGCCTCTGCCCCTCCCACAGTGGAGAGATTTCCTTTTAGTAGGTTGTGTCTCTGCTCCTCCCACAGTGGTGAGATTTCCCTTCAGTAGGCATTGTCTCTGCCCCTTCCACTGTGGTGAGATTTTCCTTCATTAGGCTGTGCCTCTGCCCCTCCCATAGTGTAGAGATTTCTCTTCACTACCTTGTGTCTCTGTCCCTCCCCCAGTGGAGAGATTTCCTTTTAGTAAGTTGTGTTCTGTCCCTCCCATGGTGGAGAGATTTCCCTTCAGTAGGCTGTGCCTCTGCCCCTCCCATAGTGTAGAGATTTCCCTTCACTACCTTGTGTCTCTGTCCCTCCCCCAGTGGAGAGATTTCCTTTTAGTAGGTTGTGTTCTGCCCCTCCCTCAGTGGTGAGATTTCCCTTCACTACCTGGTGTCACCCCCTCCCTCAGTGGTGAAATTTCCCTTCACTACCTCTTGTCTCTGCCCCTCCCACAGTGGTGAGATTTCCCTTCACTATTTTTTTTCTCTGTCCCTCCCACAGTGAGAGATTTCCCTTCACTACCTTGTGTCTCTGCCCCTCCCACAGTGAGAGATTTTCCTTCACTACCTCTTGTCTCTGCCCCTCCCACAGTGGTGAGATTTCCGTTCAGTAGGCTGTGTCTCTGCCCCTCCCACAACATTGAGATTTCCCTTCAGTAGGTTGTGTCTCTGCCCCTCCCACAACATTGAGATTTACATTCAGTACATTGTGCTGCCTCCTCTTACACAATGGTGAGATTTCCATGCACTTCTGTATATTGATAAACGGAAGTAGTAGAGGGGCTTCCATGGCGTCATCTGTGTGGTGATGTTACAAGTAGCCCACTAGCTTTATATATAGTGTTCAGATATTTCAGTGATGAGATTACCCTGCTGCAGTTTGTGCTACTGCTCTTCCACAATGGTAGGACTTCCTTGAAGTAACTTGTGTCTCCATCAGGACTGGATCTATATCTCAAGAGCTTATTTACACAGACATTCTGGCACTCTAAACCCCACCCTCTGCCAAACCATGAATCCCAAGCCAATGCAGGTTTGTTTGCCAATCTGCACTGCAAGTGTATTGGGTGCCCCTGTTTACTGGTCGGCCAAGCCTTCACCCTCCCTTCTTTTGCATGACCATGTTGGCTATCCTGAAGCTGTGCTGACCTGGACTATACCATCACTGTGTTCTAAGCTATGACATCACTTCCTACAGGGATATGACCCCCACAGTGGCCTAAATTATAACTAAGTTTTAATACTCTAATTCCCTATAAACTAAACAAGCCTCGCCCACAGCTCAAAGTGCCTTGGCACTGTAGCAAGGGCTTGTAGGAGCTCAGTCTGGGCAGGAGGAGGGGAAGGTTACTAGCCAGAGATTTCAGAGGCAGAGGGGAGGAGGGAGCAGGAGAGGGGAGTGAGCTGAGGGCTGGAGATGCAGTTGCAGCTTGCCTGTGTGTAATGTGACAAAGAAAACATGGCCGCTGTCATTGTATCACAGGAATAAATAAACATGAAGTTGTTTGCAGCTAGATATGCTGTGTAAACTATCTAAACTTTAGATAAGATATATAGACAAGTTACTTGTCATAGTTAGTTTTTCATCTCGGATCCACTTTAAAATGAACAAAAACTAATTATGATAGAAGACTAGTAAAGTATTAATGCTAAAACTACATCCTGTGATTCTGAATTCTTTGTGGTATGCATGATGAGGGGTGTGGTTAGAGGTGTGGCAGGGGGCGTGTCTTAAACTGTATCGTTCTTATCTCAAAAAGTTGGAAGGTATGTGTTTGTGTGAACAAGCCTCCCATGTTGGACATTTTGTTATGCTTCTATGTGTGAACACTCTGACTATAAGCTTAGTTCACCCATTAAAATCTGCCATGTCAGGCTTGTTCATAGACTGGCTTCTCAGACTGCTTCAGAATACCACCTGCAGCTTTTCTAAGCATTTGAAATATTTTCATGTTTTTTTTCTTCTGTTTGCTCTTACGCACCTTCCTACCACTCTGAGATACTTCAGAATTCTTCACACAATGTTGACAAAGTTCTCTGTACACACAGCAGGTACATAGTGCTCTGTATTCACAGTGTAGTGACATAGTGGTAACATAAAGGTCCCTTCATAGTCTGTTTTAGTCCCCTATACTTTCCTACTGGTTCTGGGTCACACTGAGCTGCTTGGGCATTCTGTTGTACTGGTCCAAGCCCTATCCCATAGAGCCATATCAATCCCTGCCATGCACTAAGGAGGACCAACGGTCCAAAATAGGCTCTCTGCATGTTGGGTTGATGTGGCTCTGTCAATTTTACAAGCTATAGACTTGCTGTACAACAGCAGCTCTAGATGTAAGCCTGGCTTCAGAGGCATAAAGAGATCATTTGCATATTCAGGAGTGATGCATTGTGGGAGACCACAGTTGCTCACTTACAGCTGATTTATCGCAAATACCTTCTGTTTTAAGAAGGCAAACTACACTGAGTGTTGGTTTTTTTTTCGGTAGGTGGGCTTTTCTGTCTCTTTTAGTCCCATATACTTTCCCAGTGGTTTTGGGTCACCCCGAGCTGCTTGGGTATTTTGTGGTACATAAAGTGGTAACATGGTACTCCATAGATACAGCGGTGACATAGGGGCATACTGTGCACAGCAGTTTTACTGGTATGAACACAAGTGATCCAGCGTGTTCTATGCAAATGGTGCAGCTGGGTGGCACGTTGGTGCAGTGGATAGCACTCTTGCGGTGACATAGGGGTTGATTCACTGAGACAAGTAGCATGCCTTATCAGAGTTGACACACCTTATCAGAGTCAACACGCCTTATCATAGTTAACATGCTTTATCAGAGTAGCATAGTGAGTGCTACGAACTTAGCAGGCATACGTTTGTAGCGCTCGCTATGCTACTCTGATAAGGCATGTTAACTCTGATAAGATGTGTTAACCCTGATAAGGCGTGTTAACTCTGATATGGCATGCTAGTTGTCTTAGTGAATAAAGCCCATAGTGCTCTATACTTACTGCAGGAAAATACTACCCTGTAGACACATGACAGTGACATAGTGCTCTTATACATACATGCATTGGTGGCATTGGCCCTGATTCACCAAACTGATGTAAAATCCAGGGGCATGCCCTAGTGGCATAGTGCTTTATATATGATGTAATGACTTAGTGCTCTCTGCATACAGCCGGAATAGAAATGGTGGTAGCAGTGCTCTGTAGATACAGTGGTGACACAGGGGTTGATTTCTTAACTTGCGCTGCTCCAGTTAAAAGCCAGCATCACAAGTTAAATACAGTATGCGCACACTGAGCCATAGTGATCTGTAGCGTGCTGTGCTAAGTTACAGGCGCTTCTATTGAAAGTACGCACGTTCCTTACATGGCACTTGCGTTAGATGTGAAGTGTTGCGAGCGTGATACTTCACTAGCGTGGCCGTTACTACATTATTTGACCGATCGACCATGCGATTCCATAAATATTATCGAATGAAAATCAATGCTGCCAAGTGCATGTCCGATCAACATTGTGACCAATTACGGGCTGAGCATGTTGATAAAACATGCTGCATGATGTCAGGCCGTCGTGGTCGATCGAATACGCGGCGGTAACAGTGAGGGATATCGGGGCGATCAAAGAACGTGACAAAACCCCCTGCGCTGTGCCCCTAATGTCAAATGTGCCCCCCCCCTGGTGCACTATACTTTATCTGCCTGTTTCCGTTGCTGGCTCTGGGCTCCGTCCATACACGCGCCCCACGTAGTTGCAGGCACACACATGGGCACATGTGTGATGTCATATACACTCCCACGTTACTCTGGCAACCATGTGGGGCACGTGTATGGATGGAGGGCGGAGTCCGGAGCCAGCAGTGGACACGGACAAGTAAAGTATAGTGCACTGGAGGGGAGGTGTGTCATATTTGACATTAGGGGGGACAGCATCACAAGGCCAATTCCTGATCGGTTCCAGCATGAATTAGATCGGAGATCGACCTGCAGTGTATGGACAGCTAACACATCTCTCTCTAATCAGATTCATCGCTAGATGTATGGCTACCTTTTAGTGCTCTGTGGATACAGTGGTGACATAGTGCTCTGTAAACACATAGGAACCTTGCTATATGCTATGCAGGAATTATACGTGGCTCTCATCTGCTCGGCATTCATTATATAGAGTCTGACGTTTCACAGCTTTTGTTTTTGCTCCTCTGTTTGGGTCAGTGTTAAGTGCTGCATGTGCAGATGTTCTCAGCTTTCTCTAATTAGATCGCATAACTCCGGCATCATCATTATCTCCTATATCCATCACCGACATGTCTCCTACCTACACAATCTGTGCAGCGTTTGAGGGCAGAAGAAATAAAACAGGTTACACGGAAAATAATAAACATGTTATGCAACATCCGACCAACCTCAGATCATAACCATAGAAACGTCAAGCAATATACAGAATCCATGGTCATCTGCAATCATTATTTATGATGTGACATCAGCGTGGTTATAGATAGCTTCTCCGCTATTAAAGGGGATTTCTGCTCTGCCTGTAAAGCAACTCACTCTCTACAGCAGTGGCCCTCAAACTAAGGCCGAATGTGGCCCCCCGAAGCTTATTTACCGGCCCCCCAAACACAAAATGTATCATTTATAGATGCGGTCAGCTACATCTTTAAATATTGTTTGTCCGCATATAGAATAGCACTGGTGGCACCACCCATCCACATGGAAGCCAGAAAGCAGTAATTCGCAGGTTTCCAATCAAACACCACATCAGGTGACACTGCTGTTCAATTGGACTGCAGGTTGTCACCTGGGTATGCTTCATTGTCTGGCCCGCAAAGACTTCTACATCATTTTATGTATACTCTGGCCCCCCAGCAGTCTGAAGTATGTTGACCCGGCCCTCAACCCAAAACGTTTGGGGACCCCTGCTCTACATGAATAATAGAAATACAAAGAACCTCTAATAATAATCTTTCTGCATTTGATGGGCAAGCAGACCACACTGATGAGAGTATGTCTTTGGTGGGGTGGATAGGTTTGGTAGGCAGGAAGCCATTTGTTCCTTCAGTTGCTCAGTCTTCTCAGAACTTCAGGGATCTCATCTGATGCTCCATAGACAGATGAGGAGAAGCTGTGCTCTCTGCAATGTGTAGCCACTGGCAGAAATGGTGGGATTTAGCTGAGTTGCATTGTCCTCTTAATTTTTCTCAGCAGTGGCTCCCAATTTTCCCAGCAGTCCCCCAATTTAATAGGTAGATCCCCAGTCTCTGTAAGAAGTCACAAATGGCCCCCGGTCTGTCTCAGAAGTGACAGTATGTCACTCAATCTCTGTTAAGCTGGGTACTCACCATGCGTTTTCCCGCTCGATTCGCAGGTCGATCGGGATCGATTCGATTATTTCCCGCATGCTCGATTCGGGTTTCGATCGTTCCTGCCGTCAATTTTGCATACTTAACATGCAAATCGACGGCAGGAATGATCGAAACCCGAATCGAGCTTGTCGGAAATAATCGTATCGATCCCGAACGATCCGCGGATCAGGCGGGAAAACGCATGGTGTGTACCTAGCATTAGAAGTCACAGATACCGCCCAGTCTTTCTCAAAAGTGACAGTGTGGCCCTCCCTTCCCTTTAAGAACCTGAACCCATTTCTGCAGTCCCCCCATCCTCCAGAATCCTAATCCAAATCTTGAAGCACATGTGCCTCCCCCTCTGTCCAAAGCCTGACCTATCTTCTGCAACACCATCATATCCTCCCTAAACTTGAAGCAGAATCTGTAGTATCTCCAGTTCCCCCATCCTCCCAAATCCTGGCCCAGCTGAAAACATACATCTAACCGAAAATCCTTGTACAGCTTCCTTAAAACCTCTCCATCCAGCCATTCATTGTCCTATCTTGAACATCACTTTCCCTTCTCTGTGAATCCTTAGCTAGCTCCTGCAGCACATACCTCTCCCCACTCCTACCCAGGAAAACTCTAAAGCAGTTGAGAAGAAGGTTATGGGGGCAGAAACATAGGAGATTGATACAAAGAAATGTATCATCAATATAAATGTTAGTTTGCATGCTGCCATTAGGTCAGATGTCTGTAGACTGCATTGTATGTATTGGCAACCCAATGAGTTGAAGCCAGCTGCTTATGTGTGAGTCTTCAGTTCCCTGTACAGCCGAGAGCTGAGAAGGAAGCAGTGCTATATCTAGGAAACTATGGGCCACTGTGAAAGTTTTTACATTGGACGCACTCTGTAACCACTGATAAGAAGCACCAGAACCTGCCAAGGACGGCCACAATATCAGAGAGGTGTAAGCAGGGAAGGGAAACAGTCTGTTAATGATTACCACTATTCAAAACACATAGAGGTGACCATTACCAGCATAGTATGCAAGAAGCTACAACACTGGCTGAAGTAGGGCCCCTGGTGGGACACTGTGGTTCAGGGGTCCTGATGTGATTGCAAGGTCTACATCCCCTATTGCTATGGTAGGATGCCGTAATAAGAGTTGCTCTTTTCTTTCCGTAATGAGAGTCACGGACTGGGTAAGGGAGGGCAATGGAATGCGCGCAGGATGGAAACAAACTCCAAGTTGTGTGTGCTCTGTACAGGGATTATATTTAGCATGAAAAGGACAGGGGTAAAGCCAGGGCCATTTCTAGCTTTTTTTTTCACCCCAGGCAAAAACACCCACCCACACTAGAGAATATAAACCATGTGCCGGTATAGGGTGCATACATAATACAGGGAGCCCCTCAGATGCAAACAACACGCTGATCCTGCCGCATTTTATTGCACTACCCCAGGCCAGTGTAAATGCAGGGTGTAGAGCCAGAGTACAGTGCTTTGCTTCCGCCTCTCTGCTCAACACTCGCCCTTGTGCCCTGCATCTCCTACCAAAAGTAGCGTGATTACACGCGACATGAGGAGAGTGAGGTGCCAGCATTAGATGGAACAGGAGACAGACAGGATGGTCGCACAGACACATTGCTGGACTCCTACGGACTTCTGCTGCTTTATACTCTGCCTTTACACACTGAACTGGGGGAGAGCAGGAGAGGGACAGGCACAGAGGCACTGATGGGGGGGGGGGGGGGGGGAGGCAGAGGGACAGCAGCAGGCATAGGGGGACAGAAGGAGGCACAGAGGGGGACAGAAAAAGGCAAAAGTATCTTGGGGGGGGGGGGGGCTTCATTTGAGAAATGTGTCTTCATTCGGGGTGGAGCTTAGTACAGCCCCCCCCCCCCCAGGATTAATGGCACTCCAGGCAATAGCCTGGAATGCCTTCGCATAAAAATGGCCCTTGGTAAAGCTACTGACCCACCCTACATTTTCTTTGTCCAAGAAAAGTAGCATGCGTACATGTGTTCCACAACATGGGTAGCCTCTATCTCCTGTGATGAACTAAGCTGGAAGATCCTTGGTAAGTGCTGCTGTTTTGCCCTCAGTGGGCACCTCCAAGTTGTCCTTCTTTTTTCCGTACAACAGAACACTCGGCAGATAGCTGATCTGTGTACAGCTGTCCTTCCTAAACCATCATTCTAAACAGCAAGGAACAAACATTTCGAGAGATAATCTCAGGTTAGTATTGCTCCTTGTATTGCTGCTGTCTTGTTTATCCTCTTGTGCCACCAGTAAAAGGCAGTAAGTGACTCTTTCCATCCAGCAATTGAACCTGATAAGGATCCTAACTTCTTACCTTTATACTATTAAAGTGATACTGAAGTGACTTCCAGGGAAGAAAGGCAGATACTCACCTATGTAGAGGGAAGGCTCTGGATCCTATAGAGCCTTTCTGGTCCTCTCTGTGTCCTTGTCCAGCGCTGTCATTCCTGCTACAGGTGTTCAACCAACTGGTGGAGTACGCCTTTGGGGATCCTCGGAAGGCCTTGGAAGCACTTGTGTTCCCAAGTGCTTCCGTAGATGGGCAACTCCGTACTGCGCATGTGCAAACGTGCAGTATAAGCGCTTCCTAAGCATTCCAAGGGCTTCTGGAGGTGGCAAATTCAAATAGACAGCCAGGCAATCTGCATTGTTTAAAATGAAATTAATATGACAGCCTCCATATCCCTCTCAGTTCAGTTGTCCTTTAACAAGGACACAGACAGGAAAATAAGGGCTGTTTCATATGGGTCAAACAGCAAATAGTAGGATAGAGGATGGATGGGTACACGTCAGTCAGTTACAGAGAACTTCAAGATTAAAATATCATAATGTTATTAGTATATCAAAAGATAGAAGAATATATATATATAAAAAAATGGCACATGTGTCCGGCGGGTTTCCCACACACACAGCACATGCATCACACCATAAGTACACACAAACTAGTCTACCACAGCAGCCAGTATCTCATCCTGGTTTATATGGGCTTCTGCCGAAGTTTCAATCGGCACCACGATCAAACGTTTAGATGCTAGCTTTTGAAGGTTTTTGGGAAGCGGTTCGGGTCCCTTTCCTTGTTTCCCAGCTTTACCGCCTCTGAAAACATTATGTTGCTTTTGAGATGAGATGCCACGCAGGGATCTACCACGAGGATTTCTTGAAAGCCTGCAAGAGCTTGTCACAAACACTCCCAATCGCTGAACCAGTCCTAAAGGTGCCAACCACTGACCATTTTTACCACCTTCATATAGTATGAGGACCAAAAGACTTTGAATGCTGTGAGCAGAATGGGAAGATAAACTTTCTTACTACTGTACATGGAAGTGGAAAAATTGGACAATCATTAGCAGATCAAAATTGGATGGGTGTACCAGGCTTTAAGCCCAGGACACACTTTCAGTTATAATTAGCCAATCACAGACCAATTTTACAACCTCCATGTAGTATAAGGGTTTACCTACACAATCTGTTCATAGTATTCAATATCAGCTGACCCTCATACTACATGGAGGTGGTAAAATTGGACAGTGATTGGCCAATCATAATTGAACGTGTGTACCAGGTTTTAATTTTTCCTTGCTCTGTATTATACTATCAGTAGTAGAAATAAATACACAATAGTGTGTGTGTGTGTGTGTGTGTGTGTGTGTGTGTGTGTGTGTGTGTGTGTGTGTGTGTGTGTGTGTATTTGTAGTGTGTGTGTGTGTGTACTTGTAGTGTGTGTGTGTGTGTGTCTTTGTAGCGTGTGTGTGTGTATTTGTAGTGTGTGTGTGTGTGTATTTGTAGCGTGTGTGTGTGTGTATTTGTAGTGTGTGTGTGTCTTTGTAGCGTGTGTGTGTGTGTATTTGTAGTGTGTGTGTTTGTGTGTGTCTTTGTAGCGTGTGTGTGTGTGTATTTGTAGTGTGTGTGTGTATTTGTAGCGTGTGTGTGTGTATTTGTAGAGTGTGTGTGTGTCTTTGTAGCGTGTGTGTGTATTTGTAGCGTGTGTGTGTGTGTATTTGTAGTGTGTGTGTGTGTGTGTCTTTGAAGCGTGTGTGTGTGTGTGTGTCTTTGTAGCGTGTGTGTGTGTGTGTATTTGTAGTGTGTGTATTTGTAGCGTGTGTGTGTCTTTGTAGCGTGTGTGTGTCTTTGTAGCGTGTGTGTGTATTTGTAGCGTGTGTGTGTGTGTATTTGTAGTGTGTGTGTGTGTGTGTCTGTAGCGTGTGTGTGTGTATTTGTAGCTTGTGTGTGTGTCTTTGTAGCTTGTGTGTGTGTCTTTGTAGCGTGTGTGTGTGTGTGTGTATTTGTAGTGTGTGTGTGTGTGTGTGTGTGTGTCTTTGTGTGTGTGTGTCTTTGTAGCGTGTGTGTGTGTGTATTTGTAATGTGTGTGTGTGTGTCTTTCTAGCGTGTGTGTGTGTATTTGTAGTGTGTGTATTTGTAGCGTGTGTGTCTTTGTAGCGTATGTGTGTATTTGTAGCGTGTGTGTGTGTGTGTTTGTAGTGTGTGTGTGTGTCTTTGTAGCGTGTGTGTGTGTATTTGTAGCGTGTGTATTTGTAGCGTGTGTGTGTATTTGTAGTGTGTGTATTTGTAGCGTGTGTGTGTGTGTCTTTGTAGCGTGTGTGTGTGTGTGTATTTGTAGTGTGTGTATTTGTAGCTTGTGTGTGTGTCTTTGTAGCGTGTGTGTGTATTTGTAGTGTGTGTGTGTGTCTTTGTAGCGTGTGTGTGTGTGTATTTGTAGTGTGTGTGTGTGTCTTTGTAGCGTGTGTGTGTGTATTTATAGTGTGTGTATTTGTAGCATGTCTGTGTGTCTTTGTAGCGTGTGTGTGTATTTGTAGCGTGTGTGTGTGTTTGTAGTGTGTGTGTGTGTCTTTGTAGCGTGTGTGTGTATTTGTAGTGTGTGTATTTGTAGCGTGTGTGTGTGTGTATTTGTAGTGTGTGTGCGTGCGTGTATTTGTAGTGTGTGTGTGTGTCTTGAGGGTGTACAATAATGTGCCATGACTGCTGGCTGCTGCAATTGGAGGTTGGTATTCGATGAAATTACGGCCCATCTCTGTCCCTAAAATTCACAGAAATGGATGGCATTGGCGAGGGGGGTGGGGTTTGTTCTTCATAAACAGCAAGTCTCTGTTGAGAAGGATTTTAGCCCAGCCAGCCCATCCCGAAACAGAGGTTAGATGATTCATCATAATTAATTTTTTTGTCAGTAAATGATGCGTCAGTCATCGGTTATGGCGTATTCCCGCAAGCGCGGTTTTCTGGAGACTGGAAATTCTGCCCAGTCCAGACAGGGACACAAAATAATGACAATAAGAAGAGTGACACAGAAAACGATAGTATAAGGGGAGGGGGTGTCCTTTCATCAGCTATTGATCATGTTTACTATTTCAGAAGCGCAGCAAGCTGCACTCACCTCTGGAGGTAGGCACTAGTCTGTAGGCTTCCTCACCTACTGCTGCTAGTCTTATAGGAAATACTCAATATTCAACCATCACTTATGTTTCAAATGTTACTAATAAAAGTGCCGCTTTTCCCAAATCGTAGACAGTCCAATCCTACAGCTGCTTTCTGGTACCTCCATGTTCCTTCCCACTAAATGGGTATTTTCTCGTGTTTTGGGTAGCTTGAGACCAGCTTCACACCTGGCCTATGCATTAGTGGTGCGATGCTCTGCCCCATCACACCGCAACACACAAAACATCAATCTTATGAGTGCGCTGACATGGTCATATGCATAGCACCTCCCACACCCCAAGCATGACCCTCGCCCAGTGACATTGTCCCTGCTGGACAGGAAATACCTCACTGGGATTCTCATGTGGTATTGTAGTCATTTTGCGCATAGCACGCTGCACCACCGCAGTGCTGTTGACTTTTCAGAGGCCGTTCAGGCACTTAGGGCGCAATGCATTGCTGTTGCGTTACTCTGTGGTAGAGCAGGATAGCAAAACGCAGCTTTGCAAGGCAAGTGTCAAAGGGGCCTAAAGGAAAGCACAGCTAGAAGGAGCATGCCAGCTGCCATATTAACTTGCTTTTACTTTTCCCAGCAGTGACATCATGCCCTTTGGCTTTATTGGTGTCTATCTCTGTAACAAGCCCACAGTCCCTCCAACAGAATATCTGATCTGTATACTAGTTGTGACTGAGAGATTAGAAAAGCCTTAAAAACAGAATCATTGCCACAATAAGGCAGGGAAATCCGCAACAGCTTCTTCCATATTTCTCCTGCTCTAAGTTCCCCGAGCAGCAACCATTTATTTTTTCTCTTTTCTTTTCTTTTTTGAGTATTTCTCTGTGCTCCTTGTCTGGCCCTCTCTGGCCACTGATGCCTTCCAACCTTTTGAGATGAGAAAGAGGGACACTTAAAGAGACTCCGTAACAAAAATTGCATCCTGTTTTTTATCATCCTACAAGTTCCAAAAGCTATTCTAATGTGTTCTGGCTTACTGCAGCACGTTCTACTATCACCATTACTGTAATAAATCAACTTATCTCTCTCTTGTCAGACTTGTCAGCCTGTGTCTGGAAGGCTGCCAAGTTCTTCAGTGTTGTGGTTCTGCTATGAACTCCCCCTTCCAGGCCCCTCTCTGCACACTGCCTGTGTGTTATTTAGGATTAGAGCAGCTTCTCTCTTCTCTCTTATCTTTTACAAGCTGGATAAATCCTCCTCTGAGCTGGCTGGGCTTTCACATACTGAGGAATTACATACAGGCACAGCTGTCTGCACTCTGCAGGAAGAAATAGCCTGACACTTCAGTGGAAGATAGCTGCAGGGGGAAAGAAACACACAAATGATCTCTTGAGATTCAAAAGGAAGGCTGTGTACAGCCTGCTTGTGTATGGATGTATTTTCTATGTGTGGACATACTGTACATCAACCTACTTCCTGTTTTGGTGGCCATTTTGTTTGTTTATAAACAAACTTTTTAAAACTGTTTTTAACCACTTTTAATGCGGCGAGGAGCGGCGAAATTGTGTCAGAGGGTAATAGGAGATGTCCCCTAACGCACTGGTATGTTTACTTTTGTGCGATATTAACAATACAGATTCTCTTTAAAGAGACACTGAAGTGTCTAAAAAAAACATTTTTTATTTAATAAATGTGTTTAACCTAACAGCCCTAACTAAACCACCGCATCCCCGCCACTGTAAACTATCTAAATCCCCCTTACTCCCCCCTACCTCTCCACCGCAAAATCCACGACTTTCTTGGTTATGGATTTTGCTGCCCTAAGCTCTTCCATGTGAGGCAGAGCTATTAGCTGCAGCTCTGCCTCACACGCGTCTGTCAGCGGCAGATCTCCGCCTCTCCCCCGCCCCTCTCAGCGAAGGAAGACTGAGAGGGGCGGGGGAGAAGCGGCGATCTGCCGCTGACAGACGCGCTGAGAGGCAGAGCTGCGGCTCATAACTCTGCCTCTCACAGAAGCGCTGCAAGGATTGCCCCCCGGGGAGTTTGGGGGGATTTAGTTAGATTAGAGCATCGGGAATGCGGCGGTTTAGTTAGGGCTATTAGGTTAAACACTTTTATTAAATAAAAAGAAGCTTTTTTTGAGATTTCAGAGTCTCTTTAAGCCATGCCCCTGATCACGCCCCTAGTCACGCATACCATAAAGATTTCATACAAAAAATATGTTGTTTTATAATTTAAACCACACTGGTCCTTTCTATCCTGCTTCATTTTCCTTCATATTTACAATTGAAAATAAGAAATATACCAATTTAAAGGGTGGGAATAAAGTTTAGAGTCAATTAAACACATTTTTTAGTAGAGAAATACATATATTTAAATAGAAAGAGGGACAAAGTCCTGAAAGAGGGACAAATGAGGAGGAAGGAGGGACAGGGCTCCCAAAGAGGGACTGTCCCTCCAAAAGAGGGACAGTTGGGAGCTATGGGAATCCATTAGCTGTTATGGGGGAGGGGGGGGGGTTACTGTAGGTCTGCTCTAGGATCAGCAGGACTCCTTCTAGGTCAGGTAATATACAGCTATTGCCTTTTTCTCTGCAGGTAACCTCTGTCCAAAACCAAAGTCATGTACATTTACAAAGTTTTAACATTTTTATCCCCTGAGACTGCCAAGTCATGGGGTCTGACTCCCCAGCAAAACTAATGGGCTTCCCCTAAGCCTCTCCTCACGCTTTTTAAGCCCCACCCCCTTCATAAGCCCTTCTGCTACTTTCTGTTGAAGCCATATTAAAGCGGACCTAAACTCAGAACTGCTTCTTTGTTTTAAATGATAAGCAGCAACATAATAACCTTTAACGAAAAAACATTTCTTTGTTACCGTTTAGAGAACTCCTGCAATAAATCTGCAGTGTGTCTACTTCCTGTTTTCATTGAAGCAGACAAAGGGTTTAAGATCCTGCGTTTACATATTGCTGAGGACTGCCGAATTTCTGTGCTGACGCAGCTGAGAGATCAAGTTACACTTGTGATTACTTGAAGATGAAGGGGAATTAGACAAACTCTTCTCTCTAAAACCACACAGGGTGCATTTTACTCTGTTTACCTTTTGTTGTGTGAAAGATTGCAGTCCACTTTCAGGGCCCTTTCACACTGGCGCGGTGCAGCATTTTACCACAGCCTACTGCTAGGGCAATGTAGGTCTATGGGGCCTTTCATACTGGTGCGGCGTGATGCGATGGAGGTGACGTTTTCGCTGCATCCCCTACACGAGTGTATACCTACATTACCGTCCATCTCCTGCGGTGACGTGTGGCGGACCGGAAGTCATGTAAGTCTATGGCAACGCGTGTTTTTTAAAATACCCGCCGCAAGCGTGGAAGCTTATTTTAGCAATGCGCTTCCGTGCAGGTGATCATTTCTGCCACAAGAAGTAAGCAACACTTCCTGCTTGCCTGGCTGCCAGATGGGGATTACCGTGTCCTAACTCAGTAATCCCTGAAGGCCTGTTTTTTGGCAGTGTGCCCCCCCCCCCCCCCCCATGGTTTAAATAAGGATCGGTGACACCAATGAATTATTCTTGACTCTTTCTCTTTTCACACCTCACATTAATAGAACTAACATCCCAAGGCTAGGAGTATCGCCGCTTCAATAGGTGGGCTGGTACAAAGGCAGACTGCGTTCATATCAGATCTTTAGCATGCAGAACACAGTTAAATCGGATGTGTGGCTACTTGTTCCTGAGCAGTATGGTGGACATTAGTTTATCTCCACCAAACATCTTGCTACTGGCTGAGCTTATTCATTTGGAAGCAGCTAGGTTAGCAGGGCCATAGGTTTGAATAGGTGATAAAGTTATTTCTGGCAAATTCTTCTGGGGCTCAAAGGTGCTATTAGGAGCCCATGTGACTGTGCTTGAAATCATGTCACCATCTCTCAACAAATCGAAAAGATGGCAATGTGTTATGGTGGTGAAGGCTGGAGTCATAGCTAAGAGGCTTCCTCTGCCAGATGCTGTCATCCATGTCTCTCTGTCACAATCTGTCAGGGGGCTGCAGAGGGATATTGAAAGGACACAAAGGGCTGGTGCACACCAGAGCGGTTCTGAAGCGTTTTTTAAAACGCTTGCAGGGGAAAATCGCTTGGCTAATGAAGGTGAATGGGATGGTGCACGCCATAACGCAATTGCAATGTTCTGAGGAGATCGAGGGCCTGCAGCACACATTATAGTAGGACATCAACTGAGCCACATGTCTGCGTCTCTCCTCTGTTTACAACAGCAGTGGGAAATGGATCAGTTTCCTTAAATAGAGGAGGTCAAGCTGATCCAGTGGAGCCCAGCGGAGGAGGTTTGCCAGAGAGGCTGAGGGGTGGGCAATACCCCTTGGGCTTGATTCACAAAGCCGTGCTAACTGTTAGCACGCTGGTGAAAAGCCTATTATCACGCCTAAACTCAGTTTAGGCGTGATAAAATAAACTTGTGCGCAAAGTTTTGCGCGTAAAGTTTTACGCGCGCAATGCCATTAAACCCTATGTGACGTTTCACGGGCACCGGACTTTGCGCGCGCAAAACTTTGCTAACCTACTTAGTGCAATGCTTATCACGCCCAAAAGTCTTTAGGCGTGCTAACTAGGTTAGCACCACTTTGTGAATCAAGCCCCTAAAGTGCAGACGGGCCCGGCTAGGCTGCTCCATTTGGTGAGTCACTTCATATTGGGGGAGTGGCACAGTTGTGTCACCCTCTATGAGATGAACTGCATTTCGTATGATCTCTGTGAGACCAATTGAGATGTCTGAAGCATTTTGATTTCCTTGAGTTACAGGACTGGACTTTTGAGCGCTTGTCCATTTATAAACGCAGAACATAACGGGTCGTTTTTTCCACAAACGCAAACTCGGTGGCTGCAGCAATTTTTAGATTTCTGAGGCGTTTCTGCCTCAGTGTTAAAGTATAGGACAGTGGAAAAAAAGCTCTGAAAAACGCTATATCAAAGCGGTTTTCCAGGCGTTTTTGTTACAGAAGCTGTTCAGTAACAGTTTTTACTGTAACAATATTTGACATCTGCAACACAAAAAACGCTCCAAAAAATGCTAGGCATGTTTAGAAAACATGCCTAAAATCGCTCTGAAATCTGCTTCAAAAACCTCTAGCGTTTTGCAGATCTGCTAGAGGTTTTTGGTGTGCACTGGGCCATAGAGTTAGGCAGTGGGACATGGGATTATTATTATTTATTGGATTTATATAATGTCAACATATTACACAGCGCTGGACAATAAATAAGGTTACAGCCAATGATAATAGGGGTGACACTACAGGTAATAAACAGATACGCAATGCCAGATCATACACTGCAGTAGTAGATAGGCCAAGTAAATCAAGTTCACGTTATTCTATGAGCAGGATGCATGATTGGGTAGGATACACTAGGAGGGAGGGCCCTGCCAAAGGCTTACAATCTAAAGGGAAGGGGTGGTGACACAATAGCAGAGCAGCTGCATCAAGAGGTTCTTGGCAAAGAGGGCATTAGCGAGGTGGGGTAAGCCTTCCTGGAGAGGTTTTTGTGAGGGAGTGGGCAAGCCTGATGGGCAGTGGGAGATAGTTCCACAAGATGAGGTGGCTCTAGTGAAGTCCTGCAGTCACGCATGGGGGTGTGGCTAGGAGGAGGTTGTTGGAGGAACGGAGCGGGTTGCCAGGTATGTATCTGCTGAGTAGGTGGGAGATCTAGGTCGGACAGGACTTGTGCAGATTGATAGACCCGACATAGGATCTTGAAGCTGATTCTGGAGCAGATCGGGTTAACCTGGAGTACCACTATTGTGTATGATGTACTATACTGCACTACTGAAACTGTGCATTAAAACCATATACATCATAGAGCAGGGGTCTCAAACTCAATTTACCCGGGGGCCGCAGGAGGCAAAGTCAGGATGAGGCTGGGCCGCATAAGGGAGTTCACGTGTCCCCGCCGCAAAACGAGGGCTGCAGAGCCCCCAAATCGCCCCGGGGGCAATCCACCGGCATTTCCTGGAAGGGGCAGAGCTTTCAGCTTCAGCTCTGCCCCTCCTGATGTCAATCGCGGCGGTTCGCCGCCTCTGCCCGCCCCTCTCACTCTTCCTTCACAGAGAGGGGCGGGGGAGAGGCGGCGATCCATTCGGCGATTGACGTCAGGAGGGGCAGAGCTACAGCTGGAAGCTCTGCCTCTCAGCGCAGTCGTGGATGTTTGCGCGGGGGATTTGGGGGTCTGCAGCCCTTGTTTAGCGGCGGGGATGCGGCGGATTACTTGGGAGCACTGAAGCGAACTGTAAGGTAAAATGGGCAAATATAGTTCGCTTCCGTGCCTCTTTTGCTTTTGCCGGCAGGCAGGGCCGTTTTAAGCAACAATGGGGCCCCAGAGCAAAATAAACCTGCCCCCCCCCCCCAACAGATACCCTGGAACAAAAATCGGCATTAAGGGACCTTTTTTGCAGCTGGTATAGTCAGGGTGTGAAGCCCCAATCGGTCGGAGCTCCACATTCTGGCTACCCCAGCCTGCATGGGGGACAAGGGGTTAAAAAGTTTCAGGAGGGGGGACCCCACATAATTTTTTTAAAAAAAATTCCCACACTCTAAACATAAAAAAAAAAAAGAAAAAAAATGGGAAAATAGGAAAAAATGCCAGGAATCTTCATACAGCCATATTGCGGCTATATAGCGATCCCTGGCCAAAGCGCTGCGGCCGCGTATGGACCCCCAGGAAACCCTGTCTGGAAATGTATTGCTCTTTCTTTTGATGCATGTAAAATTACACTACCGTTAGGTTTGCTACTAAAAGTGACATTTACCGCATTTAAAAGTATACTATTTTCCTTCAAAACTTTAAAATCGATTTTCTCAAAAACTATAAGGTCTTTTTGAAAAATTGTTTTTTTCTTCTTATTCCTAATGATCTCCTTAACATATCCTGCAAATTTAGGGTTTCTAGCATTTGAGGTGAATTTACTATTAACCATTAAAGTCGGCGGGTTTTTAAATGTGTATTTTTTTCCTTTGCAACTTTAAAATCGATTTTCTCAAAACCTATGTAGCCGATTTGAAAAAAAAAATTTTCCTCTTGTAGCCACTGGGGGCCCCTTCAAGCTCTGGGGCCCTGGGGCCACAAAATGTTGTATCGCGGGCCGCAAATGGCCCGCGGGCCGCGAGTTTGAGACCCCTGTAGAGGAATGTCTGCTTTACTCAAAGATTGTGCCAGTGGCTGGAGTTTATTCAATCCCTTTACCCAATGGGAACGCCTGTGGCCTGTGGTGCAGGGAATACTGTTCACCGTTTGTAACCACGAATGCTATGCAGAACTGTGAAGAGACCAGTATAAGATGCAGAAGAGCGCTACCACAGTAAGCTAATGATGCATTAGGCCAACAGAGGTTTCAGTCCGCTAGAAATACTTCAGCTGTCCCCCTAGGAGGCGCTATTTATAAATGACCCAATTATGAAGTTGGTTATATGACATTGTATGCACGGTTTGTTTTCCGTTGTCAGTGGATGCCAGTGTCCAGGAGTGAGAGGAACATGCTATTGCCATTTACACCATTCCTGTCATGCTGATCATTTGGCTTCAGGCATTCTTACATCGGGAACTGGCATGCAGACAATGGATCCCGAATACCTGATCTGCAGACTTGTTCTGGGTAAAGCTGGCCATACACATTTAGATTTCCATTCAATGTTCCTAAACAGTCAATTCCTTTCTGAAGGGAATCAATTCAGAAAGAATAGATTTTTACCACACACAGCACAACGATTTTTAACAGATTCCAGAAGGGAATCTATTGAAAATTGATTGAACTGTAGAGTTGCAGTGTTCAATGCCGTGCAGGGGGCTGTAGATGTACCGCCACCCCTGCCCCGTCCCGATCAACCTAGATATTCCATCCTGTTTGTTCGATGCTTTTGATGGATTTATTTTTGTAAAAATCAAACGGAATTCAATTGATAGAACATTTTAAAGGAATAGATTCCAATCTGATTTCATCAGAGTGTTCAAATCTGCATAGAATTAAATGGAAAAAATGGATGTGCTTAGGCACCATAAGACAGGCAAGCAGTGGTTTCTATACTCCTCACATTATTGGTTTTATTATATCTAAAAGCACATGAGACAGTCAGTATTGCTGCATTACTGCACACTTGCTTACACAGCCATATTTATCTTTGGCTACTTTTTCACAGGGTGTGGTGCGATTGTTCTGTGGCAGGAGAGCCCGGGACAGGACTATTGTACCTCACCATTTCCCCTTGCATATTACCCTGCGGCAGAGTGCACCAACAGGGTAATATAAGCCCCCTCCCTTCCTTAAAATCCCTGCGTCTTCCATGACTCCCACCACCACTGCCAACGCGCTATTGACTTTGTGGCAGGTCAACGGCTGATCGGGAACTTTCAGTGCAACGGCACAACTGTAAAAGGCCCCATTGTTGAGGCATTTTCCTTTGGCAAAACATGCAAGGCATGTGTAAAAGGGGCCTAAATGACTAAAGTGGCTGGATGGTGTAATGCAGTGGTTCCCAAACCATGTGCCGCGACACATACATGTGTCGCGGCAGCTTTGGGTATGTGTCGCGGCTCTCGGAGGGGAGCAGCACAGTGGAGGGAGAAGAACTGTGGGCAGCAGCGGAGAAGGGGGCCATCTCCCCCCCTTCTCTCACCTTAGGGTGCTCTGCCTCCCTCACTCTCCCCTCCGATACTAACTGTGGCGGGCTGGCGGCACTTGGCAGTGGGCGGGACTAACCTTCCGTGTCGCTCCATGCGCCGGCCGGAAGTTCTGGCTCTGCAGCCGCTGCTCTGGTCTGGATCAGGCCAGAGTAGTGGCAAATCATCCCGCGCCGGCGACGAGACCAGACGGGACAGAGACACGGAAGGTAAGTTCCGCCCCTCTGCCAGCCACCGCACTTCGTTCCGGAGGAGAGAGCGAGAGCACCCTGAGGTGCCGCTCTCCTTCCCTCGCTCTCTCCTCCTGGGGGGGCACCTGGCAACATATACTGGGCACATATATCCCTGGCTACATATACCCCTGACTACATATACCGGGGACATATACACCTGCCTACATATACTGGAGACATATACCCCTGGCTACATATTCTGGGGACATATACCTCTGGCTACATATACTGGGGACATATATCCCTGGCTACATATACCCCTGACTACATATACTGGGGACATATACACCTGCCTACATTTACTGTGGACATATACACCTGCCTACATATACTGGGGACATATACCCCTGGCTACATATTCTGGGGACATATACCTCTGGCTACATATACTGGGGACATATACACCTGCCTACATATACTGGGGACATATACACCTGCCTACATATACTGGGGACATATACACCTGCCTACATATACTGGGGACATATACCCCTGCCTACATATACTGGGGACATATACCCCTGCCTACATATACTGGGGACATATACCCCTGCCTACATATACTGGGCACATATACCCCTGGCTACATATACTGGGGACATATACCCCTGGCTACATATACTGGGGACATATACCCCTGGCTACATATACTGGGGACATATACCTCTGGCTACATATACTGGGGACATATACCCCTGGCTACATATACTGGGGACATATACCCCTGCCTACATATACTGGAGACATATACCCCTGGCTACATATACTGGGGACATATACCTCTGGCTACATATACTGGGGACATATACCGGGGACATATACACCTGCCTACATATACTGGGGACATATACGCCTGCCTACATATACTGGGGACATATACCCCTGCCTACATATACTGGGGACATATACCCCTGCCTACATATACTGGAGACATATACCCCTGCCTACATATACTGGGGACATATACCCCTGCCTACATATACTGGGGACATATACCCCTGCCTACATATACTGGGGACATATACCCCTGCCTACATATACTGGGGACATATACCCCTGCCTACATATACTGGGGACATATACCCCTGCCTACATATCCTGGGCACATATACCTCTGGCTACATATCCTGGGCACATATACCCCTGCCTACATATCCTGGGCACATATACCTCTGGCTACATATACTGGGCACATATATCCCTGGCTACATATACTGGGCACATATATCCCTGGCTACATATACTGGGGACAACTGGCTGTTTGTCATTATGTGCATTTACTGGTGAAAATGTGTCTCTTATTATGTGCATTTACTGGTGAAAAGCTGTCTCTTATTATGTGCATTTACTGGTGAAAAGCTGTCTCTTATTATGTGAATTTACTGGTGAAAAGCTGTCTCTTATTATGTGCATTTACTGGTAAAAAGCTGTCTCTTATTATGTGAATTTACTGGTGAAAAGCTGTCTCTTATTATGTGCATTTACTGGTGAAAAGAGGTCTTTTATTATGTGCATTTACTGGGGAAACGCTGTCTCTCATTACGTGCATTTACTGGTGAAAGGCTGTCTGTCATTACCTGCATTTACTGGTGAAACGCTGTCTCTTATGTGCATTTAGTGGGGAAACGCTGTCTCTCATTACATGCATTTAGTCTACGTGTCACGGAGATCTGAACGTTTGGTTTAATGTGTCACGACTCCAAAAAGGTTGGGAACCACTGGTGTAATGGTTAAGGGCTCTGCCTCTGACACAGGAGACCTGGGTTTGAATCTGGGCTCTGCCTGTTCAGTAAGCCAGCACCTATTCAGCAGGAGACCTTAGGCAAGTCTCCCTAACACTGCTACTGCCTGTAGAGCGCATCCTAGTGGCTGCAGCTCTGGCGCTTTGAGTCCGCCAGGAGAAAAGCGCTATATAAGTGTTTGTCTTTGTCTTTTAAAGGCGGATAGACACTTCTCAGTCGTTTTGGGCACTTATGCAGAGAATGTTCCTTCGACTGGTCTGTCTGTAGTAACTGGAGTTGATGGAAAGCCGAGCCCAATCCCTATAGTTATTTTCCTGCAATATTTTACACTGGACCCCTTGCCCTTCCTTTCCTCCCAGCACTGTATGCATAATAACAATACTGACCACCATAATTGACTCTCCAAGGACAGCCACTGAGTGAGAGAGGTGTAAGCAGAGGTAAAATAACTGACTCTCCAAGGACAGCCACTGAGTGAGAGAGGTGTAAGCAGAGGTAAAAGAACTGACTCTCCAAGGACAGCCACTGAGTGAGAGAGGTGTAAGCAGAGGTAAAAGAACTGACTCTCCAAGGACAGCCACTGAGTGAGAGAGGTGTAAGCAGAGGTAAAATAACTGATTTTCCAAAGACAGCCACTGAGTGAGAGAGGTGTAAGCAGAGGCAAAATAACTGACTCTCCAAGGACAGTCACTGAGAGAGAGGTGTAAGCACAGGTAAAATAACTGACTCTCCAAGGACAGCCACTGAGCGAGAGAGGTGTAAGCAGAGGTAAAAGAACTGACTCTCCAAGGACAGCCACTGAGCGAGAGAGGTGTAAGCACAGGTAAAATAACTGATTCTCCAAGGACAGCCACTGAGTGATAGAGGTGTAAGCAGAGGCAAAATAACTGACTCTCCAAGGACAGCCACTGAGTGAGAGAGATGTAAGCAGAGGTAAAAGAACTGACTCTCCAAGGACAGCCACTGAGCGAGAGAGGTGTAAGCAGAGGTAAAAGAACTGACTCTCCAAGGACAGCCACTGAGTGAGAGAGGTGTAAGCAGAGGTAAAAGAACTGACTCTCCAAGGACAGTCACTGAGCGAGAGAGGTGTAAGCAGAGGTAAAAGAACTGACTCTCCAAGGACAGCCACTGAGCGAGAGAGGTGTAAGCAGAGGTAAAAGAACTGACTCTCCAAGGACAGCCACTGAGTGAGAGAGGTGTAAGCAGAGGCAAAATAACTGACTCTCCAAGGACAGCCACTGAGTGAGAGAGGTGTAAGCAGAGGTAAAATAACTGATTCTCCAAGGACAGCCACTGAGTGAGAGAGGTGTAAGCAGAGGTAAAAGAACTGATTCTCCAAGGACAGCCACTGAGTGAGAGAGGTGTAAGCAGAGGTAAAATAACTGATTCTCCAAGGACAGTCACTGAGCAAGAGAGGTGTAAGCAGAGGTAAAATAACTGATTCTCCAAGGACAGCCACTGAGCAAGAGAGGTGTAAGCAGAGGCAAAAGAACTGACTCTCCAAGGACAGTCACTGAGAGAGAGGTGTAAGCAGAGGTAAAAGAACTGACTCTCCAAGGACAGCCACTGAGCGAGAGAGGTGTAAGCAGAGGCAAAATAACTGACTCTCCAAGGACAGCCACTGAGTGAGAGAGGTGTAAGCAGAGGCAAAATAGCTGACTCTCCAAGGACAGCCACTGAGTGAGAGAGGTGTAAGCAGAGGTAAAATAACTGATTCTCCAAGGACAGCCACTGAGTGAGAGAGGTGTAAGCAGAGGTAAAAGAACTGACTCTCCAAGGACAGCCACTGAGTGAGAGAGGTGTAAGCAGAGGCAAAATAACTGACTCTCCAAGGACAGCCACTGAGTGAGAGAGATGTAAGCAGAGGTAAAATAACTGATTCTCCAAGGACAGCCACTGAGTGAGAGAGGTGTAAGCAGAGGTAAAATAACTGATTCTCCAAGGACAGTCACTGAGCAAGAGAGGTGTAAGCAGAGGCAAAAGAACTGACTCTCCAAGGACAGTCACTGAGAGAGAGGTGTAAGCAGAGGTAAAATAACTGACTCTCCAAGGACAGCCACTGAGCGAGAGAGGTGTAAGCAGAGGCAAAATAACTGACTCTCCAAGGACAGCCACTGAGCGAGAGAGGTGTAAGCAGAGGTAAAATAACTGACTCTCCAAGGACAGCCACTGAGCGAGAGAGGTGTAAGCAGAGGCAAAATAACTGACTCTCCAAGGACAGCCACTGAGTGAGAGAGGTGTAAGCAGAGGCAAAATAGCTGACTCTCCAAGGACAGCCACTGAGTGAGAGAGGTGTAAGCAGAGGTAAAATAACTGATTCTCCAAGGACAGCCACTGAGTGAGAGAGGTGTAAGCAGAGGTAAAAGAACTGACTCTCCAAGGACAGCCACTGAGTGAGAGAGGTGTAAGCAGAGGCAAAATAACTGACTCTCCAAGGACAGCCACTGAGTGAGAGAGGTGTAAGCAGAGGTAAAATAACTGATTCTCCAAGGACAGCCACTGAGTGAGAGAGGTGTAAGCAGAGGTAAAATAACTGATTCTCCAAGGACAGTCACTGAGCAAGAGAGGTGTAAGCAGAGGCAAAAGAACTGACTCTCCAAGGACAGTCACTGAGAGAGAGGTGTAAGCAGAGGTAAAATAACTGACTCTCCAAGGACAGCCACTGAGCGAGAGAGGTGTAAGCAGAGGTAAAAGAACTGACTCTCCAAGGACAGCCACTGAGCGAGAGAGGTGTAAGCAGAGGCAAAATAACTGACTCCAAGGACAGCCACTGAGCGAGAGAGGTGTAAGCAGAGGTAAAATAACTGATTCTCCAAGGACAGTCACTGAGCAAGAGAGGTGTAAGCAGAGGCAAAAGAACTGACTCTCCAAGGACAGTCACTGAGAGAGAGGTGTAAGCAGAGGCAAAATAACTGACTCTCCAAGGACAGCCACTGAGCGAGAGAGGTGTAAGCAGAGGTAAAATAACTGACTCTCCAAGGACAGCCACTGAGCGAGAGAGGTGTAAGCAGAGGCAAAATAACTGACTCCAAGGACAGCCACTGAGCGAGAGAGGTGTAAGCAGAGGCAAAATAACTGACTCTCCAAGGACAGCCACTGAGCGAGAGAGGTGTAAGCAGAGGTAAAATAACTGATTCTCCAAGGACAGCCACTGAGCGAGAGAGGTGTAAGCAGAGGTAAAATAACTGATTCTCCAAGGACAGTCACTGAGCAAGAGAGGTGTAAGCAGAGGCAAAATAACTGATTCTCCAAGGACAGCCACTGAGCGAGAGGTGTAAGCAGAGGTAAAATAACTGATTCTCCAAGGACAGTCACTGAGCAAGAGAGGTGTAAGCAGAGGTGAAATAACTGATTTTCCAAGGACAGTCACTGAGTGAGAGAGGTGTAAGCAGAGGCAAAAGAACTGACTCTCCAAGGACAGTCACTGAGTGAGAGAGGTGTAAGCAGAGGTGAAATAACTGACTCTCCAAGGACAGTCACTGAGTGAGAGAGGTGTAAGCAGTGGCAAAATAACTGACTCTCCAAGTACAGTCACTGAGCGAGAGAGGTGTAAGCAGAGGCAAAATAACTGACTCCAAGGACAGCCACTGAGTGAGAGAGGTGTAAGCAGTGGCAAAATAACTGACTCTCCAAGGACAGCCACTGAGTGAGAGAGGTGTAAGCAGAGGTAAAATAACTGACTCTCCAAGGACAGCCACTGAGTGAGAGAGGTGTAAGCAGAGGTAAAATAACTGATTCTCCCAAGTACAGTCACTGAGCGAGAGAGGTGTAAGCAGAGGTAAAATAACTGACTCTCCCAAGTACAGTCACTGAGTGAGAGAGGTGTAAGCAGAGGCAAAATAACTGATTCTCCCAAGTACAGTCACTGAGCGAGAGAGGTGTAAGCAGTGGCAAAATAATGGTTTCTTAATGATTACCACTATACCAAGCATGGATAGAGAGGGTCATTATCAGCACAGCATCAATGAACAGCTAATGCAACCTCTGCAACCCCTTAATGCTACTCTAGTGATTACTTCATGGGATTTGCTTACTATGGCGAGACACTGAATGGTTTGTCTCCTTTATGTTCTGTTCACTGAACATACAACTCATGACTCACAGATTTGCCAGAATGCACAGATACACTTTTCTGAGCCTCATATTATTCTGTTGTAGTAAGTGACCAGCCTTGTGTCAGTCAGACTGTAAGCTCCACTCAGAGGACATGCTACAGGATGGTGCCAGAGATGTCACACTGTGAGAAGTTACACACAAACTCCAGACTGTAAACCCACCGCTCAACCAATGTGTGACATTCCACACAGAGCAGTGTTTGGCTTTTGTTAGGAACTTACCTTCTGGTTCCAGCGTTGTGGCCGGCTCCTCTGAGAGTCGGCTCTAGCAGTGCACTTCTGGGTTTGTGCTGCGTTCACGAGCGCGCAGTGACCCAGGCATCTCTCTAGGCAGGGCCGCACATGCACGCTCTGTTTGTTACAGGACAAACGCACAAGCCTACACCTCCATCCTACTCGAGAGGTATCTACCAGCTGACATGCCTGTCTGTTTCCTGATTGGTTGTTCTTGTGTGGCCGGTTGCTGATTGGTGAGTGTGTGGTTAAAAGCCTTGCTCTGCCTCATTCAAGTTGCCTTTGGGTTACTGCTGGGTGCTATTGTTCATGATCACTCATGTTTGACCTTGCTTGTACTCTCAATTTCCCATAGATTGCTGCCTAGACCGACCTTGGATGTACCTGCCCTTGCCCTTGTATTAACCTTCTGTACTGCAGTATTTCTGATCTACTGTGTATGACCCCGGATTGTTAATAGCTTAGGCTCAGCAATTCTGTACTGTGCCAGTCTGATCTTCTGTGTATGACCCTGGATTGTCCCCGGATTGGCTGATCCCTTCTGTTATACATCTGTCGCTGACCTAAACTGTCATTCGACGCCTGTATTGTCCAGTGTGGTTCTGGTAGTACTCCCATCTTCTCAGCCTCAGTCCTTATACATTGCGTGCCAAAGTCCTGGGGGTAACTGTAGACTGGTAGGCGCTATCGTTTACGCAGGATATTGGCTATAGGTGAGGAGCGTGGTGGTAGATTGGGGCACAACAACTGAAAAGAAGGCGCGAGATCTGCAAGGCATCACAGCTATACTTTATAGCCAACCACTGCTGTATAACCAATCACAATTATACAAGCATCCATATATCGGACACAGCAATACGGTCTCCCACACATCCGGTGTAGATGTACAGCCAACCATAAATAAGATATAGCTATACAACAAACCAGACTATCAGATCACAAACACCTTTACAACCAACCACATACCAGACACCAAACGACACAGCCAAGCAAACAGACATAAGGGGCTTGATTCACTAAGACAAATAGCATTCCTTATCAAAGTTAACACTCCTTATCAAAGTTAACATGCCTTAGGAAAGTTAACATGCCTTATCAGAGTAGCATTGCAAGCGCTACTAACTGATGCCTGCTAATTGGCAATGACGAGAGCTCCACTCATCCTGCCCTGAGCCCCTGCGGGTTCGTAGCTCTTGCTGTGCTACTCTGATAAGGCATGCTATTTCTCTTAGTGAATTAAGCCCAAGGTGCGTACACACCTGTGATGGATTTCGCCTAGTGATTGGGACTCAATCCCCATGGACGACTTTGCTGGGCTGTACAGATGTGAAGTCACTTGTATAGCTGACAACGCGTTCTGTTGCTATGTGGGGAGGGGGGGGGGGGGACAACGGAGCGATGCATGTGAGATGTCACACAGTGGGCAGGGGAGGGGTGTGCACAATGGAATAGGCCGTCGCCTGGCCTTTAAGGTGGCTATAGATGGTTCAACTTGAAAATGATCAATGAAAACTATTGCATAACAAGATACTTTTAAAGTAAAAATTCTACCATCAAGATCAGTGCTCTTTTGAGTGGATTTGTAGGCTGATTTGATACAAATCAATTAACCACATAACGACCGCCTAACGCCGATAGGCGGCGGCAGGTCGTTTGTGGTTTTCCATGGAAACGGCCGCGTTCCATGTCAGTTCACGGAGGGTGCCTCCGTGAACAGCCTGCGAGCCTCCGATCGCGGCTCGCAGGCGAAATGTAAACATGCGGGGAAGAAGTCACCTGTGTTTACATCATACGGCACCGTTAAGGAGATCGGCGATCCCCGGCCTCTGATTGGCTTCTTCCACCAATGTAGAAACATTTGGTTGCTTTGGGGTCAGTGCTCCGCATATTGGAAATGATTATAAGGGACATTTGTTGAGCTTTGGTGATGTTGTTTGCTATGTAATTGTGTGGATGATAATTATTTTCTATGTTTTCCCAGGAATGGTGGCCGTCTGCATTATGTGACTCCAGCGAGAGACCAGAGCAGGGTCAGTCGTGTGTATGTAGTCCTGTGTCAAGAATAATCCAGTATGTGGAGGTAAAGGAAGTATTCAATCACCACAATGATTTGTTGGTATCATATGCGTTGTAAATGTATATTGATGATTTTGTGTACATAATATTGTGTGTGTATTTGGGGGGTGGAGGGAGGTTCTGTTGTTGTTGTATGCTTTGCTAAAAATAACAGGATGTTTTTTTCATATATGACTGGTACCCCAAAGTAACCCTAAAGGACAACTGAGGAGAGGAGAATATGGAGGCTGACATTTTTAATTCTTTTTAGACAATATTAGTTGCCTGTCAGCCCTGCTGATCTATTTGGCTGCAGTAGTTACTGAATAACACCAAAAACAAGCATGCAGCTAATCTTGTCAGATCTGACAATAATGACAGAAACATCTGATCTGGATATGCTAATGTTAACACCTGATCTGCCGCATGCTTGTTCAGGGTCTGTGGCTGAAAGTATTAGAGGCAGAGGATCAGCAGGATAGCCAGGCAACTGGTATTGCTTTAAAGGCAGTAAATATGGCAGCCTCAATATCACTCTCACCTCATGTTCCCTTTAACATAGGCCAGGAGTTTCAGCGGGAGCACGGTAAGTTGTCTTTTGTCTTCTCCCTGCGCTGAAATTTGCCCGTCTCCAATTTACACGTATGCCCAGGTGCTGGTGACATTCGGATGGCTCCTCCCCTGCATAGATTGCTCCTCCCAGCCTCCGTATCCCTCTCACTTCAGTTATCCTGTAAATCCCTTCATCATACAAAGCATAGCCCCGCAATGCTCTGACCATGTAATCTGTGAATATGATGTTTGGGTCCTTTTCCACCGGACATGTTTGTGATTGCGTTTTTGTCTCGTCATGACTTACTAATTGGAAGGGCACTGCAATAACATGGTAATTGCGCTCGTTTGCTTCCATGTTTGGCCAGTCGGAAAAGCGCTGCATCCTGCGTTTTCTGTGCAATGCGATTGGCTTGTATTTGTTTTTTCAATAGCCGTCATGAATTGCTGGTAGAAACCAACTTGTTTTAAATGTTGCATTTGGGATGCCGTTTGCAATTTTCAGGAAAAAACAGCCCTATGGGCCACAATGTGCCTCTAGAGGCTTTATGACATGAGGTCAGCAAAAGCCCGGCCTTAAAAGAGCAATTGATGCTAGTGCCACTTCGCGTAAGTGCTGCCAACCTCCAGTCGCTTAGCAACTGGGGAGAGCCTTTACCAAATTATGCAAATATATGAACTATATGTCTCTGCAACAGAGTTTTTTAGGCGATGACTGTTATTACTATGTATTATTTGTAATGCACAGATAATTGCAGCGCTGTACAATGGTGGGGTGTGGGGATCAACCAAGTTCACTGCAAACATCTAGTTCTGTTCAGTGGATATGCAGCTTATTTTCATAGCCTGTGAATGCCTGGCTTTTGCAGTAAACATGATTTCTCTGCATTTCTTATGACTATTCACTTCCATCAGCGACTGACACCCTGCAGTGGGAATGCTGCCCAGCAACACGTGAGCTGTCAGTGGTAGCGGTTACTTATGGCAGTATTTGTATTTACACATAGGATTAGGTGGCAAAGCTGGGATAATTCCTGTTGAGGGGTTTACTGGTGTCCTTAGCCAGGTCAGGGAATCCTCGCTGCTAACTACTATAATCATCTATGTCCATGTAACAAGGTGGCCAAAGATCCCAGCATGCCACTGTCACAGGAGACACGCTATCAGTGCTCACTATGGGCACTCCTGTTAATTTACACACTACATACAGCTGTGATCACCCAGACACTGCCAGTGTACACTGCATACACCTCTGATCACCCAGACACTGCCAGTGTGTACTGCATACAGCTCTGATCACCCAGACGCTGCCAGTGTGCACTGCATACAGCTCTGGTCACCCAGACACTGCCAGTGTGCACTGCATACAGCTCTAATCACCCAGACACTGCCAGTGTGCACTGCTTACAGCTCTGATCACCCAGACACTGCCAGTGTGCACTGCATACAGCTCTGCTCATTAAGACACTGCCAGTGTGCACTGCATACAGCTCTGATCACTCAGACACTGCCAGTGTGCACCGCATACAGCTCTGATCAACCTACTGATACCTAACCCTAAGATCCCTCTGGTGGTGCCTAAGCTTAACCACTTAAGGACCGGGCTGCTTTCCCAGATCTGTGCTGCGTGGGCTCTCCAGCCCGCAGCACAGATCGTGATTGGGGCAGGCCGATCAGACTTCCTCCCCCCCCCCCCTTTTTTTCCCTACTAGGGGGATGTCCTGCTGGGAGAGTCTGATCGCCGCCGCTCTATGTGGCCGAGCGGGGGGGGGGGAGGGGGGGGGGCTCCTCAAAGCCCCCCTCCGCAGCGTTATTTCTCCCTTCCTCTCCTTTCCTCCCTCTCCCTCTTGCTATGGGCGGCGCGGCAGAGGACCGCGATCCGTCCTGCGCCACCTCTGATAGGCTTTAGCCTATCAGATGCCGGTGATCCTCGGCCAGTCAGAGGCCGGGGATCGCCGATCTCCTTTACGGCGCTGCTGCGCAGCAGCGCCGTATGGATGTAAACACGGGATTTCTTCCCCGCGTGTTTACATTTAGCCTGCGAGCCGCGATCGGAGGCTCGCAGGCTGTTCATGGAGACACCCTCTGTGAACTGACATGGAACTGCCGCTCGAGCGGCCGTTTCCATGGAAATCCATAAACGACCAGCCGCCGTCTATCGGCGTTAGCTGGTCGTTATGTGGTTAAACCCTGCCCCTAACCGCAAACACCCCCTCTCCCCCCCAACCTTAATCAACCCTTCCCCATGCCCTCCGCCCCCTCCTCCCATTTTTACTTGCTTCATATTGCATAGCCCTGTACAATGACTATTCATATGCTCTTACCATCCAGACATGAAAAAGTACAACATATGAAACAGAAAAGAGGGCCTTCCCCTTCGGTTGTGATTGCATTACGCAGGGAGATCTCCGGTCCCTGATGAAGGTGCTGAGGATTGCTCAAAGAGCCGCCGAGGCCGGCAGTCAGGAAATCTAAAGCTGTTTTCACGTCTGATAATCAATATGCCCCTTTATCTTTGTTTACTTGCAGCCAGTCAGAGGCTGGGGAATTACAGAAATAGGAGCTGACATCTAACCAGATAGGATGTTTGAAGTGAGCAGAGATTCTTCCATTAGGAAATGACACCCCGGTAGCTAGGAATGATGGGAAGGGGTAGAGATGATGGGATTGTAGGTTCTCTGTAACGAATGGATGGGAAGGAGGAGGATGGGGAGGTGATTGTGAACTGCTACAAATATTTCCCACTCAGATGAGACATCAGCTGCAAAATTACAAGTTATAGAATTTTCAGAGGTGGATCCATTTATGTGTGGGATGCATTATGTCATGTATCCCACTATTTATATCTAACATACGTTCCCTTGCACATCCCTGATATATATATACCCCCAAACATCTGCGGTATGTTCCCCTGCACATCCATCGTACATACCCCTTGCATATGTTCCCCTACACATCCCTCATATATACAGTGGCTTGCAAAAGTATTCAGCCCCCTTGAAGTTTTCCACATTTTGTCACATTACTGCCACAAACATGAATCCAATTTTATTGGAATTCCACATGAAAGACCAATACAAAGTGGTGTACACGTGAGAAGTGGAACGAAAATCATACATGATGCCAAACATTTTTTACAAATAAATAACTGCAAAGTGGGGTGTGCGTAATTATTCGGCCCCCTGAGTCAATACTTTGTAGAACCACCTTTTGCTGCAATTACAGCTGCCAGTCTTTTAGGGTATGTCTCTACCAGCTTTGCACATCTAGAGACTGAAATCCTTGCCCATTTCTTTTTTACAAAAGAGCTCCAGCTCAGTCAGATTAGATGGACAGCGCTTGTGAACAGCAGTTTTCAGATCTTGCCACAGATTCTCGATTGGATTTAGATCTGGACTTTGACTGGGCCATTTTAACACATGAATATGTTTTGTTTTAAACCATTCCATTGTTGCCCTGGCTTTATGTTTAGGGTCATTGTCCTGCTGGAAGGTGAACCTCCGCCCCATTCTCAAGTCTTTTGCAGTCTCCAATAGGTTTTCTTCCAAGATTGCCCTGTATTTGGCTCGATCCACCTTCCCATCAACTCTGACCCGCTTCCCTGTCCCTGCTGAAGAGAACCACCCCCAGAGCATGACGCTGCCCCCACCATATTTGGCAGTGGGGATGGTGTGTTCAGAGTGATGTGCAGTGTTAGTTTTCCGCCACACATAGCGTTTTGCATTTTGGCCAAAAAGTTCCATTTTGGTCTCATCTGACCAGAACACCTTCTTCCACATGTTTGCTGTGCCCCCCACATGGCTTGTGGCAAACTGAAAACGGGACTTCTTATGCTTTTCTGTTAACAATGGCTTTCTTCTTGCCATTCTTCCATAAAGGCCAACTTTGTGCAGTGCACGACTAATAGTTGTCCTATGGGCAGAGTCTCCCACCTGAGCTGTAGATCTCTGCAGCTCATCCAGAGTCACCATGGGCCTCTTGACTGCATTTCTGATCAGCGCTCTCCTTGTTCGGCCTGTGAGTTTAGGTGGATGGCCTTGTCTTGGTAGGTTTACAGCTGTGCCATACTCCTTCCTTTTCTGAATGATCGCTTGAACAGTGCTCCGTGGGATGTTCAAGGCTTTGGAAATCTTTTTGTAGCCTAAGCCTGCTTTAAATTTCTCAATAACTTTATTCCTGGTGTTGTTGCTCCCAATATTCTCTTAGACAACCTCTGAGGCCATCACAGAGCAACTGTATTTGTACTGACATTAGATTACACACAGGTGCACTCTATTTAGTCATTAGCACTCATCAGGCAATGTCTATGGGCAACTGACTACACTCAGACAAAAGGGGGCTGAATAATTACACACACACCACTTTGCAGTTTTTGATTTGTAAAAAATGTTTGGAATCATGTATGATTTTCTTTCCACTTCTCGCGTGTACACCATTTTGTATTGGTCTTTCATGTGGAATTCCAATAAAATTGATTCATGTATGTGGCAGTAATGTGACAAAATGTGGAAAACTTTAAGGGGGCCAAATACTTTTGCAAGCCACTGTATATAACCCTATACAGCTGCCATATGTCCCCCCCCCCATACAGCTACCATATGTCCCCCCCCCCATACAGCTACCATATGTTCCCCATACACAACAATCGCATGCATATACCCCTATACAGCTTCCATATGTTCCCCTACACATCCCTTATATATAAAACCCTATACAGCTGCCATATGTTCCCTAACCCCCCCCCCTCCCGCCTCTATACAGCTGCCATATGTTTCCCATACACAACAAACGCATATACTCCTATACATCTGCCATATGTCCCCTACACATCCCTCATATATACCCCAATACAGCTGTCATATGTCCCCTACACATCCCTCATATATACCCCTATACATCTGCCATATGTCCCCTACACATCCCTCATATATACCCCTATACATCTGCCATATGTCCCCTACACATCCCTCATATATACCCCAATACAGCTGCCATATGTCCCCTACACATCCCTCATATATACCCCTATACATCTGCCATATGTCCCCTACACATCCCTCATATATACCTTTATACATCTGCCATATGTCCCCTACACATCCCTCATATATACCCCTATACATCTGCCATATGTCCCCTACACATCCCTCATATATACCCCAATACAGCTGCCATATGTCCCCTACACATCCCTCATATATACCCCTATACATCTGCCATATGTCCCCTACACAACCCTCATATATACCCCTATACATCTGCCATATGTCCCCTACACATCCCTCATATATACCCAAATACAGCTGCCATATGTCCCCTACACATCCCTCATATATACCCCTATACATCTGCCATATGTCCCCTACACATCCCTCATATATACCCCAATACAGCTGCCATATGTCCCCTATACATCTGCCATATGTCCCCTACACATCCCTCATATATACCCCAATACAGCTGCCATATGTCCCCTACACATCCCTCATATATACCCCAATACAGCTGCCATATGTCCCCTACACATCCCTCATATATACCCCTATACATCTGCCATATGTCCCCTACACATCCCTCATATATACCCCTATACAGCTGCCATATGTCCCCTACACATCCCTCATATATACCCCTATACATCTGCCATATGTCCCCTACACATCCCTCATATATACCCCTATACATCTGCCATATGTCCCCTACACATCCCTCATATATACCCCAATACAGCTGCCATATGTCCCCTACACATCCCTCATATATACCCCTATACATCTGCCATATGTCCCCTACACATCCCTCATATATACCCCAATACAGCTGCCATATGTCCCCTACACATCCCTCATATATACCCCAATACAGCTGCCATATGTCCCCTACACATCCCTCATATATACCCCTATACATCTGCCATATGTCCCCTACACATCCCTCATATATACCCCTATACAGCTGCCATATTTTACCCTAAACATTGCTCATACTGTATATACCCCAAACATCTGACTAACACTCACCTAAAGGATTATTAGGAACACTTGTTCAATTTCTTATTAATGCAATTATCTAAGCAACCAATCACATGGCAGTTGCTTCAATGCATTTAGGGGTGTGGTCCTGGTCAAGACAATCTCCTGAACTCCAAACTGAATGTCAGAATGGGAAAGAAAGGTGATTTAACCTCCCTGGCGGTAAGCCCGAGCTGAGCTCGGGCTATGCCACGCAGGAGGATTTCTCAGGCCCTGCTGGGCCGATTGGCCTAATTTTTTTTTGCAACACGCAGCTAGCACTTTGCTAGCTGCCTGTGCACTCTGATCGCCGCCGATTATCAGCCGCTTGCCATGCCGCGCTGCCGCCCCCCCCAGACCCCGTGCGCTGCCTGGCCAATCAGTGCCAATCAGTGCCAGGCAGCACTGAGGGGTAGCCCGGGGCTCCCAATGACGTCACGACGTCGATGACGTCATGCCGCCCGTCGCCATGGCGATGGGGGAAGCCCTCCAGGAAATCCCGTTCTATATATTTGCTATATGTTCCCTACATATCCCTCACATATACCCCTCTTCATCTGCCATATGTTATCCTGCACGGTGGCATAGTGGTTAGCTCTCTTGCTTTGCAGTGCTGGGTCCGCGGTTCAAATCCCAGCCAGGGCACTATCTGTACGGAGTTTGTATGTTTTCCCTGTGTCTGCATGGGTTTCTTCCGGGCCCTCCAGTTTCCTCCCACATCCCAATAACATACAGATACGTTAATTGGCTTCCCCCTAAATTGTCCCTAGACTATGATACACATACTGCACGATACATACATAGACATAGGACTATGGTAGAGACTAGATTGTGAGCCCCTCTGAGGGACAGTTAAGTGATAAGATGCTGCGGAAGATGTTGGCGCTATACTAAGTAATAATTAACGCTCTCAATGTCACCCTGCAGATAGATATTCCAGCTTTCAGGACATCAGTCTAAATACCAGCCAGCTGAGAGGGGCACCATAAGCAATATTAACTACCCTGTCAATCTCTATTCCCTACCTGCAGACACACACTCGGGCACACACCAGTTCAGAAATGCGGCTGGATTGCATATGGTGTACATGCAGACTACTTTGGGCCATATTCACTTACTGTCAGTGGCATAGGGAGCGCATGGCAATTTTACCATTGCTTATGCTAAGTACGTAGGACACTTTACACAACTCCCATTACCTTATTAGTGGAACTAGTGTTATCCTACATGCAGTGCACGGGTTACCCTAGGGTCACACTAAATGCACAGTTCATGCTATGAACTCAGTGTTAGTAACGGTAAAATTGCTGTGCACTCCCTGTACATAGCAACTTTATAGACGGTTAATGGCTGGATAGTATAATGGTTAATAAATAGTTTATTTTATTATTTTTATTCAATGTTACGTATGTAGGTGTATTTTTACTATATGGCCACTAGGTGTCCCCCCACTTTATACTCCTGTGTTTTGGGAACAGTACACAGGGAATGCTTTGTGCGTGGTTTTACTTTCATCTTGTCAATGACCACTGGCATCTCATTAATCACAGGCAGTTTGATCTGTGAATGGGAACATGTGAGTACTAACAGGCGGCAACATGAATGTGCGCGTAGGAGCGCACGCAGCGGTGGGGTATGTATATTTACGTCCCTGGCGCTAAGATGAAGTCTCTGGGGGTGTAGATATACTGTACTATATCCATTAACTGATTAAAGGACACCTGAGGTGAAAATAAACTAATGAAATAAACAATTGTATATATACTCCTTCTCCTTAAAATGACTTTTTAAGATATTCCACCGTTTTATTTTATATTTAAATGTACTTTTTAAGTTTTTACTGTTTTATTGTTTTTGCTCAATGACACATCCATTGAATTATGCCAGGCCTAAAATCTATGAACTATTGATCCTTTTTATCTCTTCCCTGCTCTCAGAAGCCATGTTCTGCTAGGAAAGTGTTTTATAGTTGTAATTTCTTATCAGTGAGGGTCACACTTTAGCCTGACCCAGTCCTGACTCAGACAGGAACTGCCACTTACATACCTGGGGCCTGATTCACAAAGCGGTGATAACTCAGTTATCACGCCTAAAAGACTTTAGGCGTGATAACCTTTGCACTAGCAAAGTTATCACCGCTTTGTGCTCTAACTCGCGCGAAGCTACCGCGCGTACGCAAAGTCCCATAGGGCTTAATGGGAGCTTCGCGCGAAGCGCCAGGTGCTGCGTGCGCGTGGAAAATTCACGCGAGTTTCTTCTTATCATGCCTAAACTGACTTTAGGCGTGATAAAGGGGTTTTCACTCGCGTGCAAACACTTTGCACCGCTTTGTGAATCAGGCCCCTGATGTTTAACCCTTTCAGGCAGAGAAAGAAAAAAAAGCATCACAGCATATTTATTTGTGCGCTGTGCACTGTACATACACATGTCTATCTCATCATGTCACATGTCACCTCGGGTATCATTTAAGGGCTCTGCCTCTGGCACAGGAGACCAGGGTTTAAATCTCGACTCTTCCTGTTCAGCAAACCAGCACCTAGTCAGTAAGGAGACCTTGGGCAAGACTCCCTAACACTGCTACAGCCTACTGAGCGCGCCCTAGTGGCTGCAGCTCAAGCGCTTTGAGTCCGCAAGGAGAAAAGTGCATTATAAATGTTATTTGTCTGGCCCGTTGTATTGTACAGTCTGCTCTCTGCACTGTGACTGTATTACTTCCTGCAGGTTTACTCTGTGCTGTAAAGCTCATTCTCCTGAGCGATCAGCTTGTATTTTCGCTCACACACATCGTGGAGTGTCAGCTGTGCAGGCAAGAAGCTGCAGGTGATCAGTATACAGGGCGAGAGGCATATGCTGTGACTTATACACCACTCACTAGTCATTTCACAGTCTGGATTGCAGATTTATGGTCACAGCCGTCCTAAGAGTCACAGTAGGGGTGCAGTATATGATGGCTTGTATAGTGTTGGTGTAGCAATCACCTGTCACCCTGCAGTGTCCCATGCTGCTGCTAGTGACCATTGGGGTTACCGCGGTCAGTGTTTAAACAATCATCGCTCAGACGGGGTATCCAATGTCGTTCCTGTCCTTGTAAAAAGGAAAATAACACAGGAAGATACCTGAGCCTGGCCATTGTAAACTGCGCTCTGATCTCAGACTTCCCATCTGTCAAAGTGTAGTGTGAGCCAAATTCTAAATGAGAACTCTCTGTAGGCTTTTCATGGAAATTCCCATCGTTGACATCTGCCAACCTCGCTCCTGACAGCAACACAGTCATTTCTCCTATGCTTTCTCCTGTGCCCTCCTGCTTACCCCCCTATACTACTCCTTACCTTTTCTTGCCCCAGCACCTCCTTTGTACATCACAGCCCTCCATCTGCTAGCCCTAGTATATGCTTATCACCCCTTTCAGGTCTTCTGTAACTACTACTGCCTCCCCCAACTCCTGTGCAACCCCTACATCACTCCCGTATGCTCTCCTGCCCCCTGCTTCTTTTTCCCACCCCCTACACTACTCCTGTACTCTCTCCCGATTCTCTTTCCCACCCACCTCCCCCCCTACACTACTCCTGTACTCTCTCCCGATTCTCTTTCCCACCCCCCCTACACTACTCCTGTACTCTCTCCTGATTCCCTTTCCCACCCCCTACACTACTCCTGTACTCTCTCATGATTCTCTTTCCCACCCCCTACACTACTCCTGTACTCTCTCCTAATTCTCTTTCCCACCCCCTACACTACTCCTGTACTCCTGATTCTCTTTCCCACCCCCTACACTACTCCTGTACTCCTGATTCTCTTTCCCACCCCCTACACTACTATTGTACTCCTGATTCCCTTTCCCACCCCCTACACTACTCCTGTACTCCTGATTCCCTTTCCCACCCCCTACACTACCCCTGTACTCCTGATTCCCTTTCCCACCCCCTACACTACTCCTGTACTCCTGATTCCCTTTCCCACCCCCTACACTACTCCTGTACTCCTGATTCCCTTTCCCACCCCCTACACTATTTCTGATTCCCTTTCCCACCCCCTACACTACTCCTGTACTCCTGATTCTCTTTCCCACCCCCTATACTACTCCTGTACTCCTGATTCCCTTTCCCACCCCCTATACTACTCCTGTACTCCTGATTCCCTTTCCCAACCCCTACACTACTCCTGTACTCCTGATTCCCTTTCCCACCCCCTACACTACTCCTGTACTCCTGATTCCCTTTCCCACCCCCTACACTACTCCTGTACTCCTGATTCCCTTTCCCACCCCCTACACTACTCCTGTACTCCTGATTCCCTTTCCCACCCCCTACACTACTCCTGTACTCCTGATTCCCTTTCCCACCCCCTACACTACTCCTGTACTCCTGATTCCCTTTCCTACCCCCTACACTGCTCCTCTACTCCTGATTCCCTTTCCCACCCCCTTCACTACTCCTGTACTCCTGATTCCCTTTCCCACCCCCTACACTACTCCTGTACTCCTGATTCCCTTTCCTACCCCGTACACTGCTCCTCTACTCCTGATTCCCTTTCCCACCCCCTTCACTACTCCTGTACTCCTGATTCCCTTTCCCACCCCCTACACTACTCCTGTACTCCTGATTCCCTTTCCCACCCCCTACACTACTCCTTAGAGACAAAAACAAAAGACCGAGAGCCCAAATGGTGTGGTATATCAAGGAATAGGGACACAATTAATAGAAACGGATTTATACTCACAAACATGTGTTGCCCCTAGGCAACCACTCCATATGCAGGTGGGGAGAATTAGAACCTGACCCCACTCAGGTATAAGATGTCGCTCTCTGTAGAAGAAATTAGGAAAAATCTTTGCCACCCCGGGTGGACTGCATTGTGTTGTGGATAAGAACCAGAGGCGCCAAAAAGAGTAAAACAATACTAAGTTTAAAAACTAGGGGGGAGACGTACTCACCACCCTTTCCGCAGACCAAAAGCCAATGGAAACCACAATATTTGGTCAAAAATTCACAATTTATTAGTACTCCCAGGTGCTACGCGTTTCACGGGATTATCCCGCTTCCTCAGGCAATCAAACAGGAGTACAAGCAATTGGGGGTCCGGAGCAAGCTAAAGCGCCTCAGCTTCGACTCCCAGTTTATGAAACCTCCAACTCCGAATCCAGGTACCTAAAATTGCTCCGACTCCACAGACCCGATGTGTCCACAAAGTCTACGGCACTTTCTCCTACATCCTGAATCGTTTGAACAATCCAATCGTTTGACATTTTGTTTTCAGTCTTCTGCTGCTGTTCTTATCAAATCGCTTGATATCTTCAGTGATAGACCCTGGAACAATCATCGTTTGGCCGTTGCACACGATTCTCTCTTTCAGTGTGTACACAGCTTAAGAGTCTGCATGTCCCAGCAATGACAGATGCTGGACATGCAGATACCTCTCTTCCAGTCTGGCTGTCTCAGGAGGAGGAATGTGGGTGTCTCATGTTGTTGACATTGGAGAAGAAAGCGACACAACACTTGTGTTGTCTCCTCAGTGGGGTCTGTCTGCCCCTCCTGCTGGTCTCTGTTTACCATAAGGCCTGAAGGTCAATGCTCACCCGCAGGAGCATCTTCCACAAAGTACATTGCCATCTTTTTCCCTGGAGACTTACGGCCTGTACCCATGATGCGATTTTCCCGGCAATTTTACCAGCGATACTTTGAGCAACGAGCAATCGCTCCCGCGATCTCACGACATCACGCGAACATCTTTTAGCGTTGCGTGGAGATAACGACGGTCACGGCGGATTGGACCTTTAAGATCCCCGACGATTCTGCAAAAGTCCCGCGATCGATTGACTTCCTGTTTGCGCCCGTCGTGTAAAAGCACGTGTCACCGCCGGCCGGAAGACGGATTGTAAAGCGATCGTCGTCAGGGAAATGTCGCTGGATCAATCTTCCTCCGTTGGGTGGTGAATATTTAGCTTTATGGTTGAACGTATCTAAAGGACCTTGGGCCTGATTCGTCAAGCAGCGCTGCTAAAGCAGCGCAGCTTAATGAGCTGTAGTGCGCCCTATGCACATGTTACATAGCAGCGCTCACTGCTATGTAAGGAGTGTGCCTTCCTTAGTAATGTGCATTGCTTCCTTAGAGATAGAGATACTTCACAAAAGCAGCGCTTGCTTGATGAATCAGGCCCTGTGAGCCTGTTTCCACTGGCGGAATTTTGATCCTAAAATTGGATTCAGGTGCAATTCGTCAATCCCAGGGCACCTAGCTCATCAGTGTAATAGGGGTGCCACCTTTGCACTGCTGAGTAGTAGCGGGGCTTGTCAGTCTCTTTTAGGCACTTCTACTTTCTTGTTGGTTCTGGGTCACCATGAGTTATCTGGGTATTGTCTGCCCACTGCTGTAATTTTGATTTTTACCCAAATGCAAATATATCTCACGCTGTCAATAAAGTCCACATTGTCCGGAGTGTACTGCGCAGAACTACTACGCCTGTGCAGTACACTCGGGACAACATGGACTTGATTGACAGCGACACTTGCACAGGTGCAGTAGAGAATGACCTCATGGTCGGCCTCTGCACCGGTGGGGACCCCGGGCCGGCAGCTGGTAGCAGAGCTGCGGAGCTGGACGTATTGGCGGCAAGGGGCTGGAGGAAGCCCCAGGAAATTGGATCGGGGGGAAGCATATTTTGGCTGATGGCTATCCAACTGATCCTCTGCCTATAATACTTGTAGCCATAGACCCTGAACGAGCATGCAGCCGGTGAGGTGTTTCTGACATTATTGTCAGATCTTACAAGATTAAATTCATGCTTGTTTCTGGTGTTATTCAGACACTACTGCAGCCAAATAGATCAGCAGGGTTGCCAGGCAACTGGTATTGTTTAAGAGGAAATAAATATGGCAGCCTCCATATTCTTTTTACTTCAGTGGTCCTTTAAGTGCTTCAGAAAACAGGACTACATATGACCCAGTGGGTTGAAGAGCTCAGAGAAGCTGTTTTGCATTTATAAGAACTGGATTTTTTTTTACTTCCTGTACTGGAAAAAAAAATATGATACTATTTTCTTTGCTATTATTCTATTTCTTAGCTGTACTACTCATATACTCATACAATTCATTATGTCCTAAGTTTATTTTCACTTCAGGTTTGCTTTAAGGTTAGTAGCTGTGAAGAGGAGTGACGAGATTCTCCGCAGTTTATCTGAAATATAAAGTTTAGAGGTCTCCCTTGAATTAACCCCTCCTCAGCATTCGGCCTTGTTTTTGTCTAGCAGGATTTTTTTTAACCACTTGAGTTTTTGTCATTGTTTTTCATCACATTCTCATCAGTCTGGGTTTCGGTGTTCTTATAAATCATGTATTTTGTTTTTCTCTTTACACACTGCCTATGTCTTCTGTGTAACCTTTTTCTTCAGCTTTTTATATTTTCTTTTTGTCGGTGTTTATTCAATGCTTTTACAACAACAGAACGTTCCCAAGATTCAAGGACATTTTTCAGTATAAACTAGCTGCCCCCAATTTTATAAATCTCACAAAACACCACTAATGAATTATTCCCTTTGAAAATCAGTGTCCTTGTCTTCCTTCCTCTGCAGGATAATCCGGACCAGTTCTAGTTGCAGTGGGGCAAAATTAATATATGGGCCCCCATGACTCCTCCCCCTCCCCATAAGCGGCATTAGGGACCCTTTTGTTTCTGGCAAATCCCCACCCCCGACCACCGAGCTGGCTGCCAGGCCCCCTCCCCAGGTCTCCCACAACTGTATTAGGTCCCTGGGGCCCCTAGAGAGTTTTCAGCAGTGTTTTGACTCAACTGCCCTGGCTGCTGCGCTCCCTCATTACTCCGTGCTCCCCCTCTTCATCCCTACTGGCCGGGTATTCTCCTTGACCAGGTTACATATTACCTTACCTGCCCTCGCTGCTGCGCTCCCTCATTACTCCATGCTCCAGTCTTCACCCCCACTGGCCGGGTATTCTCAGTGACCAGGCTGCATATTACCTTACCTGCCCTCGCTGCTGCGCTCCTTCATTACTCCGTTCTCCAGTCTTCACCCCCACTGGCCGGGTATTCTCAGTGACCAGGCTGCATATTACCTTACCTGCCCTCGCTGCTGCGCTCCTTCATTACTCCGTGCTCCCCCTCTTCATCCCCATTGGCCGGGTATTCTCAGTGACCAGGCTGCATATTACCTTACCTGCCCTGGCTGGTGCGCTCCTTCATTACTCCGTGCTCCAGTCTTCACCCCCACTGGCCGGGTATTCTCAGTGATGAGGCTGCATATTACCTTACCTGCCCTGGCTGGTGCGCTCCTTCATTACTCCGTTCTCCAGTCTTCACCCCCACTGGCCGGGTATTCTCAGTGATGAGGCTGCATATTATCTTACCTGCCCTCGCTGCTGCGCTCCTTCATTACTCCGTGCTCCAGTCTTCACCCCCACTGGCCGGGTATTCTCAGTGACCAGGCTGCATATTACCTTACCTGCCCTCGCTGCTGCGCTTCTTCATTACTCCGTGCTCCCCGTCTTCATCCCTACTGGCCGGGTATTCTCAGTGACCAGGCTGCATATTACATAATCGCATGCTCCAGGTCACTGACAAGGAGCCCCTGCAAAGATGAAGGCAGGAGCCACGGACTAATGGAGGATCGCGCCAGCTGAGACAGGTAAGTGGGTACACTGCTGAAAATTCTGCAAGGAATCCCGGGTAGCACAATAAATTTGGGTGAGACCGAGGGGGTTGGGGTTTGCAGCAGCCGGCTCAGTGGGTCACAGCCATGCTATCATCAGTATGGGTTTTTTTTCCTGTAATTCTTGTAGGGACCAAGAATACGAGGAGTAGAGAGAAACCGGGAGCCCAATGGTGCAGTATCGTTTGTTATAAGGAGGATGAAAGTATATAGATACTCCAGGTCCTCGGTACTCCAGGTCCTGATGGATACTGGACAGTCGCTCTCCTGAAGTACAATAGACTTTCCAGAACAACTGCAAAGCTATTTCCTCCAGAGGAGGTCTGACTGGTATTGGGTAGGATGGAGGTACCCTCTCAGTGTATTCTATTTTAGTGGGTTTTTTTTGTTTTGTTTTTTAAACTATAAATTAAAGAGAGAGGTAATCACTTACCTCTACAGATTTATAAAGACAACACGTTTCACGGATCGTGGCCCGCTTCCTCAGGTCAATACAAAATGCCTTAATAGCATAGGGGATAGAGTGTAGGTGCCTTTAATCTAGCGAGGCCTCCTAGCAAATGCCCCTGTTAAGTCATCTACCACTATCTACTGCCATCCACTGTAAGCCTATTCCACACCATTGCATTGCCATTATTTTGATAATTAATAAGACAATACTGTATCTGCTTTGCCCTTATTTTTATTTTTTTTTGAAGTTCAGTAAAAACTTATGAAGAATAAGAATGGAATTAGTTGCCCATGTTTAGCGTCCCAGCAGTGAAGCTTGCGAATAGCTATAATGGCAGAGCGCTCACCAAGGAAGGTGCTGTTCCCCTGGATCATCCCATTATCCGGAGAAGTCTCTGAATGGTGAAGCTGTGAGTTCCCCGGAGAGCAGGAGCACCACATGCCACCTACATCATTTACATCTCATCCTCAGGTGGGAGCGTAGATGGAGATTAATGATATCCCCCCATCCCATAGAGATAAAGTGTACTTGTCTCCTGTGTGTTTCTCGGGGTGATACAGCTTCTCTGGGGAGTCCTCTGTGATACAATGCTTCCCTGCCTCTGCAGAAAACAACAGACTCATTTTCCACCACAGATCACAAAACACTCAGGAACTATGTTCAGCATGATTGCTGTTCTCAGGAAAGGCACCAGTCTCAAGTACACAATATAATTCAGACTATAGGGGGATTTACTAAAGGAAGATCTGTAGTTCCAATTCCTTACATTTCTCTCCACATGACTGTAATGAGTTCTGGGTCACCATGAGCTTGCTGGTTAGTCTGTACCTCTCGGATTCACAAGCCCGACTCCATAGAGCCAGATTAATCCATGCCTTGCACTGATGAGGATCAAACAATCTGAAACAGTCTGTATGCATGTTGGATTATTGTGGCTCTGTACAAATTAACAAGCTGACACATCATTGCATTCCAGCGGTTCTGGAGGTGTGTTTAGCTTCTAAGGGTAACAATGGTTAATTTGCATATATTCAGCAGTGTTGCTCTGGGAGACATCTCAAGCTCACTCCAACCTGAATTATCCCAAATTCTTTCTGTTTTAGGAAAGCAAACTTTTGTTTTTCTTAACATCTTAGTAAGGGGGCTTTTAGGACCATTGTAGTCCCTTACACACTCCAATGAGTTCTGGGTCACCATGAGCTTGCTGGTTAGTCTGTGCCTCCATGACTGTATGTTTAAGGGGACAAAGGGTAACTTTACGCCTCCTTTAAAGCGGACCTGATCTCAGAACTTCATCTCAGTTGTAAAAGAACAGCATAATAACCTTTTAAAGAAAAACATTTCTTTGTTACAGCTGATACAAATCCTGCAATGAATCTGCAGTGTGTCTGCTTCCTGCTTTCATGGAAGCAGACATAAGGTTAACATCCTGTGTTTACAAACGAGCTCACTGTCGTGGCAGTCAGTTGACACAACTAAAGGATCAAATTACAACTTGTGATTAGGCACAAATGAGGGGAAATTAGACAGGCTAAACTCTCTAAATACATACAGGGTGCATTTCTCTGTTTTCCTTCTGTCCAGTGCAAGAGTTCAGGTCCTTTTTAAGAAACATGCATGTGTGTGCATGATGTAATCATACAACTATTAAAGGGAACCTAAACTGAGAGGCATATGGATTTTCCTTTTAAACAATACCAGTTGCCTGACAGCCCTGCTGATCTCTTTGGTTGCAGCAGTGGCTGAATCACAGACCTGAAACAAGCATGCAGCGAATCTAGTCTGACTTCAGTCAGAGCACCTGATCTGCATGCTTGTTATGGGGCTGTAGCTGAAAGTATTAGAGACACAGGATCAGCAGGAGAGTCAGGCAACTGGTATTATTTTAAAAGGAGAAATACATATCCTTCTAAGTTTAGGTTCCCTTTAACTTACTAGCCGTTTACCAACCTGATCTATATAATGGCACACCCTGACTCCTAGCTGACTAACTGCAATGAACCTGTTGACTAGTAGTCACATACTGGACACTATTTTACTAAAAAAGGACTTTACGAACAGATAGTAGTGTGTGTGTGTGGAGGTGGGGGGGGGGGGGGGGGGTGGAGGTCAACATTTCAAAGTGAGACATTAAAAAATGTAAGCTAGATCAGTAAAATGATTGATCTTTTTTGTGTAATTCATTCACGTTGTTTGATTCACGAGAGCCTGGTAGATCAAACACACCAAAAGGTCATCGTCTTTGCAGCAAAAAACCCAGACAGATGTCCTTTAAGTTGCCCTTAATTGGCAACTGAAGCAAGAGGCATATGGAGGCTGCCATATTTATTTCCTTTTAAGCAATACCAGTTATCTGGCATCCTGCTGATCCCCTGCCTCTAATACTTTTAGCCACAGACCCTGAACAAGCATGCAGCAGATCAGGTGTTTCTGACATTGTCAGATGATCTGACAAGATTAGCTGCATGATGTGATTCAGACACTACTGCAGCCAAATAGACCAGCAGGGCTGCCAGGCAACCAGAATGTTTATAAGGAAATAAACATGACAGCCTCCATATACTTCTCACTTCAGTTGTCCTTTAACTATAAATACACCCATTTACAATGTGATAGGTTAAAAGGTTGTTGACAGTTGCGTACTTTTGAAGATTTCACAGAAATGTGACATTGTACCGTCCCTACACTCAGAATAAGTACAATAAAGTACAATCCTGCAGCGTCAAAGGGAGAAAATCTAACAGCTCAGTTGTGACGACATGACACACGTATACAGAGAACCTATACACTCGTCACGTCATCCCAACTGCTTGTATATCAATGTGTTCCTTGCTTATCACACCAAATTTTCATAAAGAAATGTGCCTGTCTTGCAAAGCGCCCACCAAGTTATTTCCTATCCAATATATATATATATATATATATATATATATATATATATATATATATATATATATATATATATATATATATATATATTTTGCACAGAGGGAGATACTGCATGCTTGGCAGTTGGAAATGGCCAATATTTTCCATAGTGCAACAGAGTTCACAGACAGGAGACTGTCTGGGCCATGGCCTTGACATTACACTGTGGAAGGGGTTTCAGCACAGTATCAGATCATCAGGGACACCTGTGTGGCTATTTGAAAAAAGGAATAGATTTCTTATAGGAAAGGGAGTAACAGCTACTGATTGGGAGGAAGTTCAATCCCTAAAGTACCTCTTAAGTTATGTTGATATGATGCCCCGCCACATCTCACTATGCTCCTCCATCCTGTGTCACGACTGGTTCAAGAAGCTGCTCTGCTCTTATAAACGATGAGGAGGACATTTTTCAAAGTGTTTGTTTTTATGAAAGGTGGAGTGAGACTTCATACACGAGGCAGAGCGTTGTTTGGGTTGGATGTAATATGATCATATGTACTGACATCATACAGTGGAAGATGTCTATCAGTAAAGACAGGTGAGAAGCAGAGATGACAGATCTCAGCTTTTCACTCTCTGTCCCGAAATGACCGGGAGGGTCTGCAGGAGAAAAGGCCTCTATTTTCAGAAAGGAATTTGCTGTGGTAATCTCCTGAAGTCCTATGCTACGTACACACATGCGACAACGATCGTTCGTTAAGAACGACGAACGAACTTTTAATTGATGAAAGAACGACCTAAGTAAAGGTAGTTTTAAAATGTGTGTAACGATCTGATCGTTAGAACGAACGTTACATCACAGAAAGCAACTATTGCGCATGCGCATAAAAATGAGAAGTTCCATGGAGAAATAGTGAAATGCGCATGTCAAGCCTAGTACGAACGATCGTTTCCAACGATGTACTACTTTTGCAAACGATCGTCGTTGGTTAAAATCCGCCGAGACAGAACTTTCTTTTGTAGCGATTTGGCTCGTTCGTCGTTTGCCTTAATAGTCGGTGGTTCGTTTTTTGTAACGATCGTCGTTGGTAAAGATCGGGGAACGATCGTTACAAACGACTATAGTCGCATGTGTGTACGCACCTCTAGAGGGAGAAAGCATACATTGCTTGTTCAGGGTCTATGGCTTAAAGTATTAAGGTGTGTACACACATGCGACTATAGTCGTTTGTAACGATCGTTCCCCGATCTTTACCAACGACGATCGTTACAAAAAACGAACCAACGACTATTAAGGCAAACGACGAACGAGGCAAATCGCTACAAAACAAAGTTCTGTCTTGGCGGATTTTTACCAACGACGATCGTTAGCAAAAGTGGTACATCGTTGGAAACGATCGTTCGTACCAGGCTTGACATGCGTATTTCACTTTTTCTCCAAGGAACTTTACAATTTTATGCGCAGGCGCATTAAGTGCTTTTACGTGGTGTAACGTTCGTTCTAACGATGTGATCGTTACACACTTTTTACAACTAACTTTACTTCGGTCGTTCTTTCGTCAATTAAAAGTTCGTTCGTCGTCCTCAACGAACGATCGTTGTCGCATGTGTGTACGTAGCATTAGAGGCAGAGGATCAGCAGGACAACCAGGCAACTGGTATTTCTTAAAAGGAAATAAATATGGCAGCCTCCATATCCCTCTCACTTCAGTTGTCCTTTAAAGTGGACCCAAATTAAAAATACAAGATTTCAGAAATAAAATCTATTTTCTAAATTATAATAATAAATAGCAGCCTTTTTACAGCTGCATGATGACAAATATAAAATATTTTACATTTATTGGAGGAACCCCTCCCTTCCTTTCAAATTGCCGGGACAAAATCCGGCAAACTGGTGAAGTAGGTGGTGTCCGGCAATGGAGGAATTGCTAATGGGTGCCACCTGTATAACCCTAGTTATGAAAAGAGAAGGGTAAAAAGCATGCACTGAAATGCTCATAGGCTTGAAGGAGTGTTTATTTATCTTTGTACGTGTCAGAGTGGTGCAACTAAATATTTTGAATTAAAAAAAATGTTTGGTTTGGGTCCGCTTTAAGTCTTATAGGATTGGATCTGCCTGCCAATATACATTCACTTCCTCCTTGTGTGCTAACATCGCCCCATCTCCTGTTGTGTGTGCCAATATCCCACCGCTCTTTTCCTTGTGTGCCAGTACTTTCCCTACCACCTCCCCTACTTGTTCTTCCCTACCTGCTCCCCCTCCATGTGTGCCAATATCTTCCCCATCTCCTTTTTGTGTGCTGCCAGTGTCTTCTTCCACCATTTCCCCTTTCTTGCATGCCAATGTCATGCTCACCTCCTCCTTGTGCGCTGCCAGTATCCTCTCCTACCATCTCTTCCTTCTTCTGTGCCAATATCTTTCCCAGCTCCGCCTTTGAGCCAGCATCTTCTCTTAGCACCTTCACTTCCTTGTTGTCAATACTGCCCTTAGCTCCTCCTTCTTTGCCAGTATCTTCGTCTATCACCTCCCTCTATTTGTTTATTAGTATCTTTTCCTACCATCCCACCAATCATGTGTGCCGGTGTCTCCCCAAGCTGCTCCTTGTGTACCAGTATCTTCTCCTACCACTTTCACCATGTGTAAAATATCTTCCTCCATCATTTCACCCACCATGTGTGCCAATACACCCCAACTTTTTATTTGTGTCGCAATACCTCTGCAGCTTCATTTGCATTTGTCAATATCTCTCTCACCACCTTAAAACCTGTGCACCATTGCCCAGTGTTATTTTTACACCCTGTGTACCACCATCCAGTATCATTCTTATAAACTGTGTACCAATGTCAGGTGTTATCCTTGTACTCTGTGTACCACTGTCCAGTGTCATTCTTATACCCTGTGTGCCAATGTCCAGTGTTATATGTTCTTTGTGCCACCATCAGTATAATTTGTATATCCTGTGTACCACTGTCCAGTGTTATGTCCAGTGTTATCTTTATACTCTGTGTACCACTGTTCAGTGGTATTTTTCTACTCCTGTGTTCCACTGTCCAGTGTTATAATAATTCCTTAATAATAATACCTGTAATTCCTTGTTTTGTATAGCGCTTTTCTTTGTCGGACTCAAAGAGCTTGCAAGGCAGCCACTGGAGCGCACTCAGTAGGCAGTAGCAGTGTGAGGTAGTCTTGCCCATAGAACTACTTACTGAATAGGTGCTGGCTTACTGAACAGGAAAAGCCGAGATTTGAAACCAGGTCTCCTGTGTCAGAGGCAGAGCCCTTAGCCAGTACACTACCCAGCCACTACTGGCTGTTGTTATCCTTGTACTCTATGTACCACTGTCCAGTGTTATGCCCAGTGCTATCCTTATACTCTGTGTACCAGTGTCATGCATACTCTTATACTCTGTGTACCACTGTCCAGTGTTCTGTCATCCTTCTACTCTGTGTACCACTGTCCAGTGTTATGTCCAGTGCTATCCTTATACTCTTTGTACCACTGTCCATTGTCATGCATACTCTTATACTTTGTGTACCACAGTCCAGTATTATGTCATCCTTGTACTCTGTGTGCCACTTTCCAGTGTTATCCTTATACTCCTGTGCCACTTTCCAGTGTTATCCTTATACTCTTTGTGCCACTGTCCAGTGCTATCCTTATACTCTGTGTACCACAGTCCAGTGTTATGGCATCCTTATACTCTGTGTGCCACTGTCCAGTGTTCTGTCATCCTTCTACTCTGTGTACCACTGTCCATTGTCATGCATACTGTTATACTCTGTGTACCACAGTCCAGTGTTATGTCATCCTTATACTCTGTGCGCCACGTTCCATTGTTATTATTATTATTATTTATTGCATTTATAAAGCGCCAACATATTACGCAGCGCTGCACAATAGATAGATGGGTTAACATACATGTAGAACATACGGAAACTCAGAACAAAACAAGATCATGCAAATGATTTGATAACAATACAGTGTCTTAGGTCAAAATAGAGACTGTTCGAGTCTACAAGAGGGGTGGTTGTGAGTAAGATTGCATAATCAAGCTGGAAACACTAGGGAGGAGGGCCCTGCCAGGGGCTTACAATCTAAAGGGTGGGGTGGAGACAATAGGTGCATCTTTTGAAAGGGTGTCTAACAGACATATTATGGTGCTGGTGTAGGGGGGTATTGTTATCCTTATACTCTGTGTGCCACTGTTCAGTGCTATCCCTATACTCCATGTGCTACTGTCCAGTGTTATCCTTATAGTGCCCATACATGGTACAATTTTTTCATTTTTTTTTATTAGATAATGTTGTTCGATTATCCATTAGATCGAATAGAAAGATTTTTCCAACATGTCCAATCGGATTTTTTTTTTTTTTTAAAGATTCTTTTATTTTGAAAATGTAATTTTCCATGTATTACAAAAAGACAAGAAAGGTAACATATCTTGCCATGCAAGGCACAGAGTCAAGAAACAGGCAATATATAAACACGGTAATCTAACAGAGGAATGCTCTGGATCAACATATATTATAAAATAAATTGAACCACAAACCAGCGTGGTTCATCTTTAACATCTTAGAACATCAAATAACCAAAATAGAGCTACATACCCTTTCAATAGTCCTTATAGAAGGTCAAGTCTCTCCATTAAGTGTAAAAGTAAGAAAGGAGACAGCCCTGAGCCCAAAGGGATCATACATCAGTGGCTGCCGCTAGTGAGAATCCAGATGGAGAACGTCAAGACCTAAAGGTTATAGCCCTAATTCAATAACCATCTTTAAGAAATATATTGTGAAATATTGGGTTCCCAGTCTCAGCTTGGCATGATTAACATTAAAAAGGAAGAACAAGACAGACATGCAGATTGACGACAATAATAGAGATAAATTAAAAGAGAAAGGAGAAGAGAAGAGAAAAAAGAAAGCAAGGGTCCAGGGGACAGCTATACCAGTAGGGGCTCTCTTCAAAACGTCATGGGTGGATATATGTTATTTGATTCTGCATATCTGGGCGGATATGAGGGAGCGATAACGTGGGGTCTCCTTAAATTTAAACCATCCATACTAGGTTTTCCAAAATTGCTCATGTCTATCTTGAATGGTAGAGGTGAGGTCTTCCATTCTTTGGACTTGGTCAATTTCCTGAAGCCACTCCTGGACTGAGGGGGCCTCTGTAGATTTCCAGTGCCTAGCAATGGGGATTTTGGCAACATTGATCAAGTGCCTTGTGAGGGTTTTTTTGTACCTTCTGATAGACCATGTGTTGTGGTGCAACAAAAAAAAGGAAGGAGAATCAGGAGGTAGAAAATCTGTCATCACATGCATCAGTTGCCTCACATCCGCCCAAAAACGAGTAAGGTCTGGACAGGACCAAAATATATGTAGAAGAGTTCCTATTTCAGTCCCACATCTCCAGCAGGTGCCCTCAGATCCAGGAAACATTATCTGGAGTCTGGAGGGTGTTAGGTACCATTGGGGAAAATTTTGTAACCCGCCTTCTGATTTCTTGAGGACATTGATGATTTTTGTGAGAAAATCAAAATTTTATTCCATTGTTTGTCACCTAACTGTTCTCCCAGGTCAGCCTTCCATTTAGATCTAAGTGCACCAGCCTGAGACTCAGAGGAGTTTAGGAGTGAGTACATTAGAGATATCATGCCCTTAATTGCCCCCTTGCCCATACAGGTTTGTTCAAATGAGGTGAGAGGTCTGCTAAAGCTTTCTTTCGTTCCCTGGGACCTAAGGAAATGTTTAAATTGGTTCCAACTCCAGACATCAAGATTAGGGGAGTCAAACTGTGTGCGCAACTTAGATATCTGGACCCAGTCCCCATTGACAATAAGATGGGAGGCCCTAATAAGAGGGTCTGTCCGCCAAGCGGCATAGCTTTTAGCATTGAGACCTAGTGGGAATAGTGGATTATCGAGCACAGGGATAAGTGGGGTAGGCCAAGGGGAGATCAAAGGATTGGACCTATACTTTCCGAATGTTTTGATGGTATACGCAATTAGTCCCGCCGCTGGATCTGTAATTTTAAGCATGTGTGCTGACCAAGGGGTTATCTTAAGTCGACCACACATTAATTCTTTCTCCATACCCACCCATGTCTTTTGATCTTCGTGTCTGTGCCAATCTATGATTCTGATTAGAACCGCTGTCGCGTGATAGAAACGGGCACTTGGTACAGCCATACCTCCCATCTCCTTAGGGGCAATTTGAAGTGAGTATTTTAGTCTGGGCTTACGCCCGCTCCATATACATTTGGAGAACATCTGTGTGATCTTTTTAAAATATTGGGCCGGTATGAAGATTGGCAATGTCTGGAAGAGGTAGAACATGTGAGGCATAACCGTCATCTTTATGACAATTGTTCTACCGACCCAGGAAAATTGAGGTTTGTCCCAGCGCTACAAGTCCCCCCTAATTTTCTCTAGCAATCGGATTTTTATTGAAAAAAAAACAGGATAATCGATTATTTTTTCTTGATAGATTATTTTAAACTTTTATTTGATTTGATCGTTTTGGTCAAATAAACAGGAAAATTGAATGTTTTTTATTGTACTGTGTATGGGCACCTTTATACTCTGTGTGCCACTGTCCAGTGTTATCCTTGTACTCCTGTGGGCCACTGTCCAGTGTTATCCTTATACTCCTGTGGGCCACTGTCCAGTGTTATCCCTATACTCCTGTGTGCCACTGTCCAGTGTTATCCTTATACTCCTGTGGGCCACTGTCCAGTGTTATCCCTATACTCCTGTGTGCCACTGTCCAGTGTTATCCCTATACTCCTGTGTGCCACTGTCCAGTGTTATCCTTATACTCCTGTGGGCCACTGTCCAGTGTTATCCCTATACTCCTGTGTGCCACTGTCCAGTGTTATCCTTATACTCCTGTGGGCCACTGTCCAGTGTTATCCCTATACTCCTGTGTGCCACTGTCCAGTGTTATCCTTATACTCCTGTGGGCCACTGTCCAGTGTTATCCCTATACTCCTGTGTGCCACTGTCCAGTGTTATCCCTATACTCCTGTGGGCCACTGTCCAGTGTTATCCCTATACTCCTGTGTGCCACTGTCCAGTGTTATCCTTATACTCCTGTGGGCCACTGTCCAGTGTTATCCCTATACTCCTGTGTGCCACTGTCCAGTGTTATCCCTATACTCCTGTGGGCCACTGTCCAGTGTTATCCCTATACTCCTGTGAGCCATTGTCCAGTGTTATCCCTATACTCCTGTGAGCCATTGTCCAGTGTTATCCTTATACTCCTGTGTGCCACTGTCCAGTGTTATCCTTATACTCCTGTGAGCCATTGTCTAGTGTTATCCTTATACTCCTGTGTGCCACTGTCTAGTGTTATCCTTATACTCCTGTGTGCCACTGTCCAGTGTTATCCTTATACTCCTGTGGGCCACTGTCCAGTGTTATCCCTATACTCCTGTGTGCCACTGTCTAGTGTTATCCTTATACTCTTGTGTGCCACTGTCTAGTGTTATCCTTATACTCCTGTGGGCTACTGTCCAGTGTTATCCCTATACTCCTGTGGGCCACTGTCTAGTGTTATCCCTATACTCCTGTGGGCCACTGTCCAGTGTTATCCCTATACTCTTGTGTGCCACTGTCTAGTGTTATCCTTATACTCCTGTGGGCTACTGTCCAGTGTTATCCTTATACTCCTGTGGGCCACTGTCCAGTGTTATCCCTATACTCCTGTGGGCCACTGTCTAGTGTTATCCCTATACTCCTGTGGGCCACTGTCTAGTGTTATCCTTATACTCCTGTGGGCCACTGCCTAGTGTTATCCTTATACTCCTGTGGGCCACTGTCCAGTGTTATCCTTATACTCCTGTGTTCCACTGTCTAGTGTTATCCTTATACTCCTGTGGGCCACTGTCCAGTGTTATCCTTATACTCCTGTGTTCCACTGTCTAGTGTTATCCTTATACTCCTGTGGGCCACTGTCTAGTGTTATCCCTATACTCCTGTGAGCCATTGTCCAGTGTTATCCCTATACTCTTGTGTGCCACTGTCTAGTGTTATCCTTATACTCCTGTGGGCTACTGTCCAGTGTTATCCTTATACTCCTGTGGGCTACTGTCCAGTGTTATCCTTATACTCCTGTGGGCTACTGTCCAGTGTTATCCTTATACTCCTGTGTTCCACTGTCTAGTGTTATCCCTATACTCCTGTGGGCCACTGTCTAGTGTTATCCCTATACTCCTGTGAGCCATTGTCCAGTGTTATCCCTATACTCTTGTGTGCCACTGTCTAGTGTTATCCTTATACTCCTGTGGGCTACTGTCCAGTGTTATCCTTATACTCCTGTGGGCCACTGTCCAGTGTTATCCCTATACTCCTGTGGGCCACTGTCTAGTGTTATCCCTATACTCCTGTGGGCCACTGTCTAGTGTTATCCTTATACTCCTGTGGGCCACTGCCTAGTGTTATCCTTATACTCCTGTGGGCCACTGCCTAGTGTTATCCTTATACTCCTGTGGGCCACTGTCCAGTGTTATCCTTATACTCCTGTGTTCCACTGTCTAGTGTTATCCTTATACTCCTGTGGGCCACTGTCCAGTGTTATCCTTGTACTCCTGTGGGCTACTGTCCAGTGTTATCCTTATACTCCTGTGGGCCACTGTCTAGTGTTATCCCTATACTCCTGTGTGCCACTGTCCAGTGTTATGTCCAGTGCTATCCTTTATACTCTGTGTACCACTGTTTAGAGCTGCTTTACTACTACATGTAGCTTATTGATAAAGATAGCTGATCGTGAAATATGACAACCAACCCATCAGATTACTTTACTCGCTCAGAATTGACCTGTCTTCCTTTTCAGTTGCCCCAATCGTAGTGCTTCTCGTGGGGTTTACTCCCGTGTCTGGCATTGTTTTTCTGCACAGTAGTGGTGATTCTCGGAGCTTCTTCACAGCGGGAGCTTTATGCCTCAGTAATGGCGCTCTGCAGATTGCAGCCTGTAATTAGGGGACAATGCAGTGAATATAATAATATCACATATGTCGGCATTGTGTGATGCAGCCTGGGAAATCACTTTATAATGCTGTGAATGGGAAAGTGTCATGTTTCAGCGGAGGCATTGTGCAGTAATGGCGGAGTCTGTACAGGTGGAATATTACATAAAACTTGACATAATGAGCTCAGCCAATGACTTTCCATGCCGTCTGTTTTGTATGGTTTCTTAACTGAGAGATAGACAAAGCAATGAAAACTGGTGATGGCTGGACATGGATGAGGAGATGGTGGAAGGTGAGAGTAACATACAGAAGCGATTAATACAAGTGAGAGGGGTACACAGATGGAATAGAGAGTTACACAAGTGTAAGAGAGGTACACAGATGGAAGAGAGATGTACACAGGTGAAAGAGAGGCACACAGGTGAGAGAGAGGTAGACAGGTGATGGGGAGAGGTACACCGGGGTGGGGGAGTGAGAGGTACACAGGGAGGGGGGGGGGAGGTAACAGGAGAGGCACACAGGTGAGAGAGAGGTACACAGGTGAGGGAGAAAGGGGTACATGGGGGGGGGAAGAAGTACACAGGGGGAGAGAGAGGTACATGTGGGGGAGGGAGGGATTCAGGAGAGAAAGAGGTACAAAGGCTGGAGAGAGGTACACAGGAGAGAGGTATACACAGATGGAAGAGAGGTACGCAGGTGAGAGGTACACAGGGGGGAGAGAGGCACACAGGAGAGAAAGAGGTACACAGGCTGGAGAAAGGTACACAGGAGAGAGATATAGACAGATGGAAGAGAGGTACGCAGGTGAGGGATACACAGGAGAGAGAAAGAGGTACATGAGGTGAGAGGGGTACACAGAGTGGAGAGAGGAACACAGGATAGAGTTGTACACAGATGGAAGAGAGGTACACAGGAGAGAGAGGTATACAGGTGGAAGAGAGGTACACATTTGAGATAAAGGTACACTGGGGGGGAGAGGTACACAAGAGAGAGAGGTACACAGGTGAGAGATAAATACACAGGTGAGAGAGAAGTACACAACTAAGAGAGAGATACACAGGTGAGAGAGAGGTACACAAGTGAGGGTCAGTCAGAAAGAGGTACACAGGTGAGAGGTAATGTCAGGTGAGATATGTACACAAGTGAGGACAGGTGAGAGAGATACACAGGTGAGAGGTGAGCACATGTGCGAGAGGCACACAAAAGAGGACAGGTGAGAAAGATACACAGGAGAGAGGTACACAAGTGAGGACAGGTGAGAGAAATACACAGGTGAGAGGTGAGCACATGTGAGAGAGGTACACAAGTGAGGACAGATGAGAGAAATACACAAGTGAGAGGTGAGCACATGTGAGAGAGGTACACAAGTGAGGACAGGTGAGAGAAATACACAGGTGAGAGGTGAGCACATGTGAGAGAGGTACACAAGTGAGGACAGATGAGAGAAATACACAAGTGAGAGGTGAGCGCAGAGGAGTGAGAGGTACACAAGTGAGGGCAAGTGATTGGTGAGGACATGCGTGAGAGAGATACCCACATGAGGAGTGAACATGGGTAAGTTTTGAAGACAGATGAAAGAGTTGCAAACAGATGAAGAGTTAGGACAGGTGAAAGAGATGTACACAGGTGAGAAGTGATGACGGGGAGAGGGAGTTACATTAATGAGGGGTGAGGACGGGTGAGAGAGTGGCAGGCATACATCTGAGATTTGAGAGATGCACAGGTGAGATCTGATATTTGGCTAAAGATATGTACACAGGTGATAGACGAGGTCAGGTCAGAGAGCTGTACATAGATGAGCGATGAGGGCAGGTAAGAGAGTGGCACGGAGGTGACAGACAGGTACACAAGTGAGGAGTTAGGGCAAATGAGTGATTGGCAGTTTATGGGGTGAGGACATGTAAGAGAGAGGCAGAGGACAGGTGAGAGGGAAAGATAAATAAGAGAGAGGTACGGTGAGGTATGAGGGCAGGTGACAGCACAGTACACAGGCAAGACAGGTGTACATAGGTGAGAAGTGAGGACAGGTTAGAGAGGCACACAGGTGAGGAGAGAGGACCAGTAAGAGAGAGGTGCATCAGTAAGGGATGAGGACAGTGAGGGGTGAAGACAGAGAGGTCACACAGCTGAGGACTGGAGACACGAGAGAGATGTACACAGTTCAGTAATAAGGACTAGGGATGAACAATGACAGTAGATAAGTTAAGGTGGGGTCTTGATACCAGTTGAGGGGCTATGCACTGTGTATTTCCTCCCTGAGGGGTTACTGTGATAATGTCTCTCTGTCCCTGGGTGAGTATTTCCTTCCTGATAGGAATGTAGGTCCTGCAGGCTGCTCTCTGGTTGGGGTGAAAGGGACACTATTATCATAGCCTGGTAAATGCATGTTCCTTCAAGCCAGGAATCCCAGCAGAGGACATGACATGACAAGAGGGCAAGGGATGACATCATAGTAAGAGTCATGACACCGGTATGTGATGTTATCTGTCACCAGCCTGGGTCACACACACTCACAGCACACATAGAAACTCACCATTACAGCACTGCAGATAAGGAATAAGCTATGTGGACTCACACACACACACACACACACACACAACACACACACACACACACACACATACACACCACACACACACACACATTCCACACACACTCACTCCACACACACACTCACACTCCACACACACACACAGCACAAATAGATGCACACCATTACATCACTGCAGATAAGGAATGAACTATGTGGACTCTGCTCAGTACAACACCCTCTGCCGCCACACACACACAATCCACACACACACATTCACTCCACACACACACTCCTCACACACATACACACTCCTCATACACACCACACACACACACACACTTCACACATGTACACACACACTCCACACACATACTCCACACACACTACACACACACACACGCCTCAGCACTAGACCACACCAATCCTCCTCTGCACAGCACTCTAGTCTATGGAAAAAAATATATGTATATTTACACACACACACACACACATTCACACTTGCTGATCGCAAAACGCTAGCGCTTTTGCTAGCATTTTGCTATGGCGATTTTGCGCTATTAATGGAAAAAATCACCATTCACAGTTGGCAATTTTTTTCTCGATCGCGTTTAGCGCTTCTATAGCACTGACACGCGATCGCCGGGAAATCACCTGAAAATGGTGCAGGCGACGTGTTTGCGTTTAGCGAGAGACAGTGATATAAAAAAATGTTAGCACACTTCCTGTGATTTGCCCCTCCCACATAAACCCCCTGGCTAGATATAAGGTGACCGAGATGCTTGTTACAGGAGAGTCCAGCATGGCTCAGAGATTCCGAAACAGCCTGGAGATTGCTATAATCTCAGCACAATCTTGTTATATCAAACACAAGCAAAATGAGTTTAGTGATCAGATCTGCGTGACTAATCTCCTATTTCGGAAACATTATGCAGATTAACCCCCTGCCAACCACTGGCTCCGACAGCCTGGCATAGCTGAAGGGTGGACTAAGGGTTTTCTTGCAAACTCTCCTTGGTTGGATATTTATTTATTGCTGGCTACAGGTTGGTGATTCACACGGTGAAGAACAGTCTGGCGTCACGTAGAGGAGACTATGCATATTAGCGGGACAGTCAGAGTGACAGGTCATAGCGCTGCACTATCATTAGGGGGGGGGGGGGGGGGGCGTTGCTGTATTTATAAAGCAGATTCCGCATGATAAATTTGTTTGAAAAATTTCCCCTGCAAAAATCTCCAACGTCTAGTTTCTTTTTTCTATGCCTGTAATCAACCATGTATCTCTCCATGCTTCATCCATCCCCCAACCAATTATATGTCCATCCCCCACCATCTATGGCACTGAATTATTAGCATTGGGGAGCACTGGAGAATATAATGGCCAATATGCAATTTACTTTTTCTCCTAGATGATATTTTCACACATTGACAATAAAATACCCTTTAAAGGGATAAAAAAAAAAACCCTGGAGGGGTACTTACTTAGTAGGGGAAGCTTCTGGATCCTAATGAAGCTTCCCCTGTCTTCCTAAGCCTCTGGGATCCAGCGCTGGCAGCCCTCAAAAAGTCAGCCGACGGGCGCAGGCGCAGTAGCTGCTGCAATATTTACCATCTGCGCAAGTGCAGTAGTGGCTTTCCGATGGGAAATAGCACATTGCGTACTGACCACCTGGAAACCCCAACATGAAATTCACTGCTCTTTCTTTGGATATACGGAAATTTACACTATCTGTCATTTAACCACATTTTTAAAAAAAAATCCTATTGTTACTTTAAAATCATCTTTAACCACTTTTTCCATGAATGTCTGTTAAACAAGGTGTGTATGAGGATCTGCAGATATCATAGACTATGAATGCATTTTGCAGGAACAGATCTTTTGCAGATACTGATGTGTACTGATGTACAGCATCTTTGTGTGCAGCATCTTGCAAAGATTTTTATCTGATGGGGAGTTCAGCTCCATAGAATAGACCAGTGGTCCTCAAACTAAGGCCCGCGGGCTGAATGCGGCCCCCTGAGGCTTTTTCACCGGCCCTCCACTCACAAAATGTATTACTTAGGGCCCATTTCCACTATCGCGAATTCGCATGCGTTTTTCGCATGCAAATTTGCATAGCAATACAAGTGAATGGGACTGTTTCCACTTGTCAGGATTCTTTTGCGTTTTTCTGTGCAGAAAAAATTTGCATGGCAGAGCCATCAGAATTCGCATATCGCATACCGCTATGCGAATCGCATACAATGTATTTAATAGGAAATTCGCATGAGGTTTGGGTATGCGAATTTTCGTGCGAATTCGCATGAAAATTCGCATAGAAACAATGGAAACGCACACCAGCACTGCCATGGTTAAATTCGCATACATCGTCATCCATGCGATTTTTCATGCGAATTCGCACGAAAATTCGCATAGACCCGCATGCGAAATTCGCATCCGCATGCGAATTTTTACCGCGGCGATTCGCACCGCACAAGTGGAAATGCAGCCTTATAGATGCGGTCAACTGCAACTTTAAATATTGGTGTCTCGTAGATAGAATAGCAGTGCTGGTACCATCAATCCACAGGGAAGCCAGTGAGCAGTCATTCGTTGGCTTCCAATCAAATTCTGCATCAGGTGACACTGCTGTCCAATTGGACGACAGGTATGCTTCACTGTCTAGCTAAAAGAGGTGTTTTACTATCTGCACATGCTGTATTGGGGGCATAATATCTGCTTTGGTTAAATGGGAGACAAAAGGGCTTCACGTGTAAACAGGTAATAGTTTACACAACCTACGTTCAATGTAATGTTTTCTACATCATATCATGTATACTCCGGCTCCCCATTAGTTTGAAGTATGTTGACCCGGCCCTTGACGGAAAAAGTTTGGGGACCCCTGGAATAGACTGTGGAGAGTATGGCTCTTCTACTACATGGAAGGTGGTAAAATTAGTCTAAGATCTTTCATTAATCTTTCAAGTGTGTACACACCATTAGTCTTGGAAAAAACAATATTTATTTTACTTAGGTGTCATAAGTAGGGATAACGTTATTGATGATTAAATAGGGACATAGCTAAAATGTCAAACTGCTCTGGTCTATAAGGGGGAAACAAGGTCTGGATGTGAAGTGGTTAACATACCCTGCAAATTTTGTGATTCTAGCATTTATGAGGACTTTGCTATGAACCGCTAAAGTCGGCGGCTATTGACTTCAATATCAATGCAAACAGGTGACCCTTTGTTCATAAAACGTTGATATAAGTGTGAATGGACATCATGGCATCACACTGCGCACATTGCGTAACGCCCGCATTATAATGACTGTAAGGGCCCGTTCACAATTAAAACCGCATTACCGCCGGCGCTGCGGGAGTGATTTTCCTGCTATCAGCGCGGAAAAATCACTGGACACTGCGGCGGGTTTGGAGCGATCGCGATTAGCGTGCTATGCACGCTAATCACGATCGCAAATCGCGGAACGCTCGTCGCCGGCAAACCGCTGCATGCAGCGCGGTTGCGGTTATCGCTAACCGCAACCGCGGCAGTGAGAACACTGCCACTCGCTACATTGTGTAGCGGTTCTTGCAGAACCGCTAGCGGTTTGCCGTGAGCGGGAATCGTGCGATTCCCGCTCAGGTGTGAATGGGCCCTAAATGGCAATAGAGACTGGCCATAGACTTTAATACAAAGCGAGTTGGAATAACACGATCCATTACAATGCAGAGCTATGAGCAGACTGGGGAGAAAAGACTGAAAGAGTTGTGTAATGACAAATAAAAATAAAAAAGTGAAACATCTCACAGCTAACTAATTAGATTAATTGCCAATTTCACTTGGAATAAAGAGCATTTCATCAAGTCTGAGTGGGATGTGGTACACCACTCTGTGAAACACTGTACAGGCAACCTGTATAACAATTTATGAATAGCATTCGCCAATGTGGAAATGCAAAAAATTGGGGAATTTCACAATCTACAGTACATAATGTTATTAGAGGCACTAGTCTGTCAGTAATCCACCATGTGTGCGCACGCCGCCCGCCTCGCGCGCGCACGCCAATTTACGTTCTCCAGCATTTCCCAGCTCAGTGTAATCCTAGAAAATACACCCCAATGTACCCATCCCTTCACCTATCCATTCCCCAACCACCATATATGTGTTGGGTTATGCTTCATCCGTTCCTCCTCAGCCAACTGAGTATCTATTCAAGTGTCTTTCCATACGTCCACCATCTGTCTGTTTACGTTTATCCATCAGCCCATCCATCCATCCCAACCATCTGAATCCATCAGTCTATTCATCCCAACCATCTGAATCCATCAGTCCATCCATCCATCCCAACCATCTGAATCCATCAGTCCATCCATCCACATCCATCCCAACCATCTTAATTCCTTAGTCCAGCCATACCAACCATATGAATCCATCAGTCCATCAATCCATCCCGACCTTCTGAACCCTTCAGTGCATCCATCCACATCCATCCATCCATCCCAAACTTCTGAACCTATCAGTCAATCCATCCATCCACATCCATCCATCCCAAGCATCACAATTCCTTAGTCCAGCCATCCCAACCATATGAATCCATCAGTCCATCCATCCCGACCATCTGAATATCTGTACAATCCTCCTTCTCCCACCCTTCTATTCATCTATCGGTTTCCATTCATCCATCTCATTCATATCTGTATGTATGCTGCCAATCTTTTATGGAAGTCATATGTTTTATGTGACATCCAGTCAGCTCCTGGGACGATTATCTTGCGTGTGGGTGTTTGCAGACAGCAACATTAGCTAAACACTGAAATGTGTGGGACAGTCAGCATATACATTAGGAAAGGACCCTTCATGTCTGAAGTGATGACTGGTGGAACTGCCAGATGTGATGTCTATGCTATCAGAGGACACGGTGCGTTCCCCGCTTCTGTCTTCTCACTGGTCGCCATATTGAGAGCCATCAGCTGGGTCCCCCATCATTCAGAGTCTGAAGAGAGAGGAGGAAGGGGGAGATGTCAGAAAATCTCTGACAATGGAGTTTTCTCCGTTGCTCTGTGTAAAATGGGTTGCTAGGTAACAAAGACCCCCCACAGGAGAGTGTCTGGGCAGTAGGCACACAGTCCACCCTCACAGCACATTGTGTCATACTAAACACACCGTGCTATTCTGCAGGGGGTGCTCTGACAATACCACCATGTCAAACAGAATATATTTAGCACACAATCTGATTATATGACTCCATGTCACATGACTAATGGTGATACTGCGGAGACTGATGGGTGGCTGTTATAGTGTCTGCAGAGCAGTCCTCAGATTTAACCTTCTGGGTGACAAAAGGTGCCTTCAACTTCCACCAACCAATCAAATTCTGACTTCTCACTGTTTCACAGCAGTTAGTCTAATGAAAGGTGAAAATTGATTGGTTACTCATACCAGAAGCATTCTTTTTTCCATACCCCAAAGAGAATCTGCAGCTTTGACTGTTTCTTGCTGTGTGTCTGCGGCGGAGAGATTAGACTGTAAGCTCCTGAGATGAGAGGATGAAGGCAGATTTCTCCAGGGGGCTCTGGGATGTCTTTGTGCAGACAGGAAATAAAAAGGCAAAAATACTATTATTCTAAAGCTCTAGACAATGGCATTTATTTTAGTAACGTAAGAGGTTTGGTGGCTTTTGTGCAGGAACCACAAGTCTCAGCATGGCGTTGCCTGGTCTGTTGGGGAGTCAGCTGAGCAGCAGATATGAAGTGGGGTGTGTGGTGAGAGGGGGAGGGGGCTGACATTGCTCTGTAGTTGCCCTTCTCCGCATATCTTGGTGTGTTTTAGGGGGTAGAGCAGCATACCCTTCCCTGCAGCCTCCAGTCTCCCCACACATTCCTGCACCATGGAAAATGCTTTTGTGAAGTTTCTATGGGAACCGGAATCTTTTCACAAGCTGCTAATCTCTCTGCTAATGGGGGAGAGGTCAGAGGAAAGCTGAATCCGGCCTGAGGAGAATAAATATCCTCGGTCCCCTCCCTAACCCCCCCCCCCCCCCCCCCCTTTCATCTGTAGACCGGAAAGGGGCTCATTCACAACAGGTGACACCGCTTTGTGCCACAACTTGCAGTATGATGGCGGAACAGACGCCCTCCAGGCCCCCTGCGACACTGTTCCCTGGCAGTTTCTTGGCAGAATGGTTACTCCTCAGCCCCCCCTTCCCCCCATGACATTGGCATAATGGTTACTCCCATGCTCCCCTCATAACATTGTTCTGTGCCACTGCTGGCGGTGTTATGGCAGAATACAGATTCCCTGTCCCTCTGAAATACTGCTTTGTGCCACCACCACCGTTTAGAAACCGCTGTGATGGCAGAATAGACTCCCTGGTCCCCTCCCCTGTCTGCAGCACACCGTATGGGAAGGAGCTCATTCACAACCACTGACGCCGTTCGGTTACACCGCACACAGTGTGAGGGCAAATAGAGAACTATCGTCTTTCCTGCATCACAGCTCTGTGGAGCCACTCGTGGCGTGATGGCAGAATAGACACCCTCTGACACTGCTCCGTGTCACCCCCCCTGGCACCGCGGTGGGGATCCCTGCCCTCTCCTGGAGGTGCGATCAATCAGAACGTCTCTAGCAGCAGCCGAGAAGGGAGGTCGGCGCACAAGATAATGGGCGCTCGTCCTAGGAAAGTCCTTGTCGCTGGTAGCAGGGATTTTCCATCATGCTGAAAATTCTCATACAGATGATTCTGCAGAGAATTGTACTATGAGATACCCAGACAGCTCATGGTGAGCCAGAACCACTTGGAAGGTATAAAGGGGCTTCAAGAGACCAAAAAGCCCTCTTAAAAAGCAACTCTGAATATAATTTTGCCTTCTGAAAACAAAAGATTTTTGCGATATTTCAGCTGTGAGTGAGCAACTGTGGTCGCCCATGATGCATCACTCCTGAATATGCAAATCATCTCTTTATGTCCCTGAAAGCCAGGCTTACATCCAGAACTGCTGGTGTATAGTGAGTCTGTAGCAGAGCTACATCAATCCAACATACATGTAACCTGTTTCTGACTTATTGGTCCTCATCAGTGCTTGTCATTGATTGATATGGCAATAAGTCCAAAACAGGCTGTCTGCATGTTGGGTTGGTGTGGCTCTGTAAAATGTATTAGCTATAGGCTCACTATACAACAGCGATTCGGGATGTGAGCCTGGCTTTCAGGAGCATAAAGAGATAATTTGCATATTTGGGAGTGATGCATTATGGGAAACAACAGTTGCTCACTTACAGCTGAATTATCGCCAGCATCTTCTGTTTTAAAGGACAACTGACCCGAGAGGGATATGAAGGCTGAAATATGTATTTCCTTGCAATACCAATTGCCTGGCAGTCGTGCTGATCCTCTGCCTCTAAGGGCTCTATCACATTAGGGCAGATTTTGTGCGTTAACGCAAACGGCTAACGTTTGCGTTAACCAAGGTGAGATGAAAGTCCATAGACTTTCATTTTACCTTTCACATCCGACGCTGCGTTTCGATGCGTTGCGGTTCCGACGCACCCGGGCGCAGTTTTTCGTCCAACGCACCCGCGAGCCGGCGTTTTCCGTCGGGTTTAATTACCAGCTACCGCCGCTGATTGCGTCGCACCGCAGATACCCGACGACACGCCGCAGGGGAGAAAGGCTCCTGCACGCGTTGTCTAATGTGAAAGAGCCCTAAACCAGTTAAAAACAAAATTGTTATCCTGCGCTCCTACTGGTTGTGCTGGCGATAAACGCTATATTGGGCTTGTATCCCTTGGTAGTGATGGACTCGGGTGCAGCTTCCCTGCTGGTGGTTCCAGGTATGCTGTACAGAGGAGTAAAGAGGAGAGAAAGCGCTTCTATAGTGCATTAAACTTCTCTATTGGATAATCCCAAGAATATAACGCACTTACATGAAATAGATAAAACGGCATGTATGAGGCCGCCCACATGCACACTCTCCTTTCCAAGGTCTGGAAGTGCTCCAGTGTAAGCTCCAGGAAGTGTGGGGGGTGTCCTCATCCACGTCAGTGCCGTAACGTCACTACTGGTTTTGGCATTCTGAAGAAGGCATGGTGATGCCGAAAAGGGTAGTGACATGTCGGCACTGATGTGAATGAGGACACACCCCACACACACACACCTCCCGCACTTCCTGGAGCTTACACTGGAACACTTCCATCGCGATCCCGGGTCCCGGCCAGACCTTGGGAAGGAGGTTTGCCATTCAGCCGCGATCAGCCTCGGTAACTTGCTCATTAGCGTCATTCTGGGTCTACTGCATTTGCGGGAGGTCCGCGCATGCGCAGTAGACCCAGACTGGACATTACTGAGCAAGTTGCCGGGGCTGATCGCGGCTGAATGGCAAATTGCAGGAGGATGGCGTGCACACCGGCGTGTTTATGCAGCAGGAGCAAGCTGCGGGTGAGTATCAAATCTTCGTTTAGCTACAGGTCTGGTGCACTTTAATGCAATATAGGAGCGCTTTCTTTCCTTTTTACTTTAATACTTTTAGCCATAGACCCTGAACAAGCATGCAGCAGATCAGGTGTTTCTGACATTATTGTCAGATCTGACAAGATTAGCTGCATGCTTGTTTCTGGTGTGATTCAGATTACCACTGCAACCAGTTAGATCAGCAGGGCTGCCAGGCAACTGGTATTGCTTACAAGGAAGTAAATATGGCAGCCTCCATATCTCTCTCAGTTCAGTTGACCTTTAAAGGAAATCTGAAGTAAACTTTAAAAAAATAGTTTCACTTACTTGGGTCTTCTGCCAGCCCCCTGCAGTCGCCCTGCACTGGAATGATCCTCCTGTCCCCCCTCCTGTGCTTAGTATCGTTATCGCAGACTTGCAAGTCGACAGCCACTGAACCTGCACGGCGCTAGCCGCGCACATCCTCGTTAGAGCTCCCGTCGCCGGGAGCAACCTGCACAGGCACAGTATGAGAAAACCTCAACTTTCCACAGCGGAGGAATGGAGCATTGCTCCAGGACGGCCCGGGCACAGGGCAGCTGTAGGGCACTGACAGAAGCCCCAGGTAAGGGCTTGTTTACACTATTTGCGTATTTTTTTTTAAGCGCTGGCGATTTTTAGAAATACCCTAAAAGCGCTTGTGCAATGATTCCCTATGAGAGTGTTCACCTATGAGCGGTTCGATTACAATCCGCTGCCTGTACCATTTTCTGAGCGCTTTGGCTCAGTGGAAGGTATAGGGAAATCGGCAAGCGTTTGAAAAAAGCGCTTTGTTTAGCGATTTCCCGAGCACTTATATGAACAAATACATTGTATTTATTATTTTCCGAATCAAACTGTTAATTTCCTGAACTGATGTCAGGAAGTGAAAATCTCAATCGCTTAGAAAAGCACACAAAATCGCCCAACGCTCAGAAAACCCCGGGAATCGCTTGAAAAAAATCGAGCACAAAAATGCTCAGTCAGTGCTTGCGATTTATAATGTGAACAAAGCCTAAAGGCCCGTACACACACCGGACTGGAGGCAACGACGGGTCCGTCGTCACCTCCCGCTGGGTGGGCGTTCCAACGACAGTCCGGCGTGTGTACGCACTGTCGGCGGACTGATACGGCTGTTTCTGAGCCATCCGTCCGGCAGATCGCTCAGGAACAGCCGTATCAGTCCGCCGACAGTGCGTACACACGACGGACTGTCGTTGGAACCAGGGCTGTGGAGTCGGTCCAAAAATCCACCGACTCCGACTCCTCAGTTTAGGATTCCCTCGACTCCGACTCCTCTAATTTGCATATTACAAATTTGTTGATTAAAAGTATGTACATGAAATTCGTCTCTTAACTGCCAACGCTTAGGAATTTTAAAAGACAACTGAAGTGAGAAGGATATGGAGACTGCTATATTTATTCCCTTTAGTCATAGACTAAAACTAGTCCTTGGTAAGAGTACTTGTAAAAGGTACAAACCGGAACAAAGAACATCTATCAGGCCCTAGGCAATGTAAGTGTGGGTACATGTAAGAATGATGTGCAGGTACTCTGCAGGGGAATGAGGAGATTCTTCCTCTATTACACATTCTTCATGCACAATCTGAACCAGGTTTATGGGTGACAGACAACACCTCTGTGTTCAATGTGCACAGCATTCTCAGTGGATTCCCTGCAGCTCTGTGGGGAGTGCATATGTAGAGTATAGTACTACTGTGTAACAAAGTAAACCTGAGTCAGATGAAATTAAAGTTTTATACATACCTGGGGCTTCCTCCAGCCGCCTTCAGGATAATCAGTCCCTCGTTGTCCTCCTCCATCACCTGGATCCTCTGCTATGAGTCCAGGTACTTGAGCCAGTCTGGTGTAGTGCGCATGCACACACTCCGCCGCCAGGAGCATACTACACCTGTGCAGCACTATTGCACAGGTGCAGAATGTTCCTGGCTGTGGGAGCGGCATGCGGCCGGACAGCGCTGACTGGCTGAATTACCAGGACTCATATCAGAAGATCCGGGTGGTGGAGGACAGCGAGGGACTGATTAGCCTGAAGGGGGCTGGAGGAAGCCCCAGGTATGTATAAAACTTTACTTTTCATCCGTCTCAGGTACCCTTTAATTTGTAGTCGCCAAACCAAATTTTAACAACATATCAAATTATTTGATTTCATCAGCAAAGGGAGTGCATACATTTGCATAAATCAGCATCAATGCAGAATTATTTCCATCTCATTGACCATCTCTATTAGTGACACAGCTACACATCAGGCTTTATTCTTACAGCATAGATGTTATTTAGTATATATAAGAGATTCCTGTGTACACATCATATATACAGTCACAATCAGATATGTATATCTGACCTTAAAAATACGGGGACTGCTTTATTGAAGCAGCACAAGTAACTAATTTTGATTGGTTTATTTCATTTTTGTGGACTAAGCACAGCTATTACTGTATATATACTGTATATATACATTATTTTTTAATGACTATTATCTGAGAAATAGAACATTTTATCATATTTTCTATTTTAATTACAGTCACAAATTCATTAGGAGTCGGAGTCGGTGCATTTTTTCCCGACTCCGACTCCAACTCCAGGCACCCAAAATTGCACGACTCCGACTCCACGACTCCGACTCCACAGCCCTGGTTGGAACGCCCCCCAGCGGGAGGTGACGACGGACCTGTTGTTGCCTCCAGTCCGGTGTGTGTACGGGCCTTAAGTGAAACTTTTTTTTAAGTGTACTTCAGGTTTCCTTTACGGAGGCAAAATTACATTTACTATAGGATGAGACAGTTTGGCTGCAACAGCTTTATCAGATGTCACATGCGTTGTGTCCACCTGTAGGTGACATATATGGCCCACCCATCAGCCATCCATAACCAGGTAATAGGGCTGTTTTTCCAATAGCTGATCAACAACCAGGAAAGTGTCCCCAGGATTGTAAAGAAATGATGGTTATAATCGGGTGTAAACGAGGTGTTCTTTTAAATATTCCTCTAAGCTTTTCTTTACCACCCCCATGCTTCAATGTGGCTTGTAAACAGAGAACTTCTTTGTAGTGTTAAGTAGTCTGACAGGTGCTCTTTGAAGCTGCACAATGAAGTGGAAATCTTTTGCCCAGGTAATGAATATGTGTGACTTGTTGTCTTTTCACTCCTGAGCAGCTCGGGCAGATTAGATTACATGACAATCAGCACAGAGCTGCCCCTGATGGGGGAGACATTGAAGGTAGGGGAGGGTGGTGTAATGCCTGCTACACACAATGCAAGTTTCAGTCAGATTGATGGTCGAATCGATTATTTCTCACAGGTCCAATCTGATTTCCGATTGCTTTCCTGATCTATTTTGTTTTATAACTTTTATACAAAATTGATCGTAAAAACGCTCGGAAATCAGATTGGACCTGACGGAAATATTCGATTCACAATCACTGGTGCACATGGCAGGCGGGGGCCACCGCCCAGGACCCCCAAATCCCCATGTGACACCAAGAGGGGGAGTGCAGGTGAGCCCCGGTACTCCTACCAGACTGCCTCCATCTATATGCTGAATGCAAGACACACGAGAAGCAAATGCTCCCTCCCAGCCAGCAAGCTGCCATTTTATATGGCCTACAAACAGCCTGTCAGCCAATCAAGTGTAATGGTATAACCCCGTGTCTGCAGTACCAAATCTAGCAGGAATGGCATAAGATCAGCAACATTCAGGTAGGAGGGTTCGGTCGGACATAATCGTAGAATATGTCACCAGCAGGGGGCAGCACGTGCAGGTATACCGCAGAGTACACCTCCACTGATACCTGGGTACAGCTTCTACATCCACTGACTCCCTGGCACAGCGTTCACCTCTGACCTCCTGGTGCAGCCTCTACCACTACTGATTCCCTGGCACAGCCTCCACCTCTGACCCCTGGCCCATCCTCCACTCCCTCTGCTTTTATAGTTGCCAGCCTCCACCTCCTGACCTTTTTGCCCAGCCTTGATTACTTCTCACCCCCTGGCTGATCCTCCACCCCCTCTAACTCTAGTTTGCATCAGGATTTCAATAATAAAAAGGCTGCAAGCCTTCTGATTATAAAGCAGCATCTCACAGCATGAAGCAGTATATGAAGGATGAGGGGCCGCAGTCACATGTATAGTGGAGCCCTCACAGTTCTCTGGTTCCTCCTGTGGTGGGCAGAATGAGTGAGGGTTTCTGCTCTCACATCTCTCCTATATTCCTGAACTCTGCAGACATGTGACAGCATTAGAATAGGGCACAGTGCCACACCCAGGCCTCAAAGCCTGAAGATGAGACTGGCTTCTGTACTGAAGCCAAATAAAAGAGGAGCGTCCCTGCTTATAATAGCTGCAGCTAAATATAGTGTGTGTCAGTGTGCGCGCTTGTCTAAAGTAAAGGGTATGTCTGTGCCTATTGTGTGTGCACAGTATGCATTTGTGTTTCACGGTGTAGTGTGTGTATGTGTAAGTATCTACAGAGAGTGTGTGTGTACAGTAACAGTATGCATTTGTGTACTGAGTGTTTCACTGTGTAATGTGTACGTGAGTATCTACAGTGTGTGTGTGTGTGTGTGTGTGTGTGTGTGTGTGTGTGTGTGTGTGTGTGTGTGTGTGTGTGTGTGTGTGTGTGTGTGTGTGTGTGTGTGTGTGTGTGTGTGTGTGTGTGTGTGTGTGTGTATTTTTATTGTGCCCGCTGTGTGCATTTGTGTTTATGTGTTTCCTAAACAGGGCACTATCTACACAGAGTTTGTATGTTCTCCCAATCTCTGTGTGGGTTTCCCCCAGGCACCCCGGTTCCTCCCACATCCCCAAAACAGATACGTTATTTAGCTTCCCCCAAAATGGCCTACCATACATACTCTGTGCTCTGTATAGCGCTGTGGAAAATGTTGCCGCTATATAAATACTAAATAATGATGTGTGTGTGTGTCCTCAGTATACATTTATGTACTGTGTGCGTTTTACTGTGTTGTGTGTGTGTGCGTCCACAGTAAAACACACACAGTACACAAATGCATACTGTGGACACACACAACACAGCAAAACACACACAGTACACAAATGCATACTGTGGACACACACAACACAGCAAAACACACACAGTACACAAATGCATACTGTGGACACACACAACACAGTAAAACACACATAGTTCACAAATGCATACTGTGGACACACACAACACAGTAAAACACACATAGTTCACAAATGCATACTGTGTTGTGTGTGTCCACAGTATGCATTTGTGTACTGTGTGAGTGTTTTACTGTGTTGTGTGTGTGTCCACAGTATACATTTGTGTACTGTGTGTGTTTAAGTGTACTGTGTGTTTGTGTAGTGTGTGCGTGTTCATGAGTATGTACAGTGCACGTGTGTGCCTACAGTACAGTCCATGAATGCACAGCATCTATATGCGTGCCCACAGTATAGTGTATAGAATCTGTGTGTACAGTGTACTATGCAGTTGAGTGTAATGTAAATGTGTGTGCCCTGACCACAGACTTTCTAGTATAATGTGCTGACGGGTTTCCAAAGGATTCCAGTAATTGTGGATTAGCAAGCAGACATCTGATACAGACCCTATAATATTCCAGGCTGTACTCCTCCCCCCCATGTATAACCACACACAGCATGGGGTATATGAGGGGCTACTGCCTGCCAGCGGCCTCATGTCACTGGACACCAGGTGCACCTCTCACACCATGCAGAGCTAGTGCTCTGTGTCTATTAGCCTTAAATTGGTTTACCAGGATAGAAAAATAGCTGTAACCGAATGACAGCAATAATATTTACACACTGATGTGTATGGATCAGTGATCTCCATGCAGCACTGTGGAATATGTCAGAACTATATAAATGTACCGTTTAATCATAATGTGCAATTGAGGTGGTGGCAGGCCCGGATTAACATCACAGGAACCTATAGGCACTGATGTCCTGGTACACTAGACTTCGCCCTCCGTGGACCTACAAACCCACACCCAACCGCGCCGCGAGTTTGCTGGCTGTCCCTTCTCCCTTACTTCCTTTTTCGGTCATAGGTAGCTACAGGTGCCCCTTAGTATTAGGTAGCCAGAGGGACCCTCACTATTAAGTAGCTAGTGGTGCACCCAACTGAAGGGAGATCTTGTCAGTGGAATGCCGAGACCCAGATGAGTAACCTCCCATTTACGCTCTGCTCAGGACTGTGCGTAGGGAGGGAGGGAGGCACTAGGGGAGGGAAGTGGATCGCCTTTCCATCATCAGGAGCCTGTAGGAACTTGCCTACAGTGCCTTATGGTAAATCCAGCCGTAGGTGGGGATATTTAAGTGTGCGCTGCTCTGAAGCAGAGACCTGTAGGGAAAATGTTTTCCCTGTGTCTGCATGGGTTTCCTCTGGGCACTCTGGTTTCCTCCCACATCCCAAAAACATACAGATAAGTTAATTGGCTCGCCCCTAGAATTGGCCCTAGACTATGATACATACACTAAACAATACATACATAGACATACAACTGTGGTTGGGACTAGATTGTGAGCCCCCAGTTAGTGACGACAATATACTCTGTACAGCGCTGTGGAAGATGTCGCTATATAAATCTTATATAATAAAAGCCCTGTCCCTGTGTCATCATCTGTCCCTGCTTCCATTGTGCCTGGTGCGCATGCACGGCAGACTTCGGACAGCGGAGGGGGATGAGCTTGTCCACAAACATGTGCTGCAGGAGTGTGCACAGGCGTGGCTCGCGATTCTGCATGCGCTGGGGGAGTTACGGCTGTGGTTTAGCGCAACAAGGCGCCAACGGCGGGACTTTTTTACTAATAATTATGATCTCTATATAGTGCTGTGCAATATGTCAGTGTTATATACAATTTAATGGTGTTGATTCTTAGGCACTCAGCCTTCCTTATGTTCCAACTCTCACATCCATACATTACTATAGGAGGAACCATGGCTTTGACTACACAAACCTTTATTGACAAGGTGACATCTTTGCTTTTTACCAAGATTGCTTTCCTTCCAAGGAGTAAACGTCTTTCAATTGATTGGCTGCATCCTCCGTCTACAGTGATCTTTGAGCCCGAGAACACAAAGTCTTATACTGCTTCCATTCCTTCCCCCTCTATATGCCATGAGGGGCTGGTCCCTGATGTCATGATCTTAGTTTTTTTTTAACCGGTTCAGCCCTACAGTGTCGAAAACCTCATGCATTCGAGCAACGTTCACCTCCCATTCATTCGCCAATAACTTTATTACTACTTATCACAATGAATTGATCTATATCTAATTTTTTCCGCCACTAATTAGGCTTTCTTTGGGTAGTACATTTTGCTAAGAATTATTTTTTTCTAAATCCATTTTAACAGGAAGATTAAGAAAGAAATGAAAAGAAATCATTATTTCTCAGTTTTTGGCCATTATAGTTTGAAATTAATATACGCTACCGTAGTTAAAACTCATGTATTTTATTTGCCCATTTGTCCCGGTTATTACACCGTTTAAATGATGTCCCTATCACAATTTATGGCGCTGATATTTTATTTAGAAATAAAGGTGCATTTTTTTCAATTTGCGTCCATCACTGTTTACAAGCTTATAATTTAAAATAATATAATAATATACATCCAGTAAGAAAGACAGCCGGAGCACCAACTCATGCAATTTCGGTTTAATGGCAGTCACATAGGCATACAGGCAATCCAGCAAAGGTGATAGGGAGGGAGAGATACCGGCCTTACAGCCGTTTCACGGCAACTGCCGCTTCTTCAGAGACCAGAAGTTACATATGTGTGGAACGTGAGCACGACCATCAGTGGTAGGCTATCCATAGTGTTCGTCTGTTGGAAGCACCTGGTGCCCATCTATCTTTTCTCTATCCTGCTTCATATAATAATATACTCTCTTGACAAGCATATTTAAAAAGTTCAGACCCTTAGGTAACTATTTATGTTTGATTTTGTTTTGTTTTTTAATTGTATTTTTTTTTTTAATTAAAAAATGTATTTGGGTAATTTTTGGTGTGGGAGGGAAACAGCTAATTTTAAATGTAAAATAATGTAATTGTTTCATAAAAAATGTATGTGTGTGTGTAGTTTACTATTTGGCCACAAGATGGCCACAGTCAAAGTCCTGGATGCGAACGATCTCGCATCCAAGAACTAGAAAGAGGACGGAAATTTTTGGGGGGGGCAGAAAGATGGCGGTCTCTGATGAGAGATTGCCGGTTTTTCTGCGGGGAACATAGATCGGTGAATGGGAACTATATTCCCATTCACTGACCGGAGGGCTAGCGGCATGCGGAGGAAGCACGCGCAATCCCGCGCACCAGCAGAGCCTATCTGGGCGAACATGCTCGTCCAGATAGGCTGAACTGGTTAATATTGAACCTTAGGTCAGTGATCTGCAAACTTGGCTCTCCAGCTGTTAAGGAACTACAAGTCCCACAATGCGTTTGCCTTTATAAATTATGACTGTGGCTGTCAAGACTCCCGTAATGCATTGTGGGACTGTGTAATGCATTGTGTAGTTCCTTAACAGCTGGAGAGCCAAGTTTGCAGATCACTGCCTGCACTTTCCTGTTTCACCCTCATCAAGAGCTGTCAGTGCGAAGCTGGTGGTTTCGGCACACGGCGCTCAGCACCGAGCACCGAAGCTAGGCAGCGCTATAGCAGTAATGCCATAGAGGGGCGCGTAAGGGTATTTTGGGGTTCCGGTGATCGCCGGCCCTCGAATTACATCTCCTTCCGAGTTGCTACGACTCAGAGGGGCAATAGTATTTTAACACAGCTGGGCGGTGTACGAATATGTGTGAAGTCAGAGCGGTAGATTTGTATAATAATAGTGTGTGACTGTGATGTGGACATTAGAGAGTAACCTCCCCTGGTGCAGAGTTCTACCTTTTATACAAATACAACCATGATCTCTGAATAGTGCTGAGGAATATGTCAGTTCTATATAAATGTATAATGATAGTGTGTTGCTGTGGTGAGGACATTATGCTGGATCCACACCATACAATTTTTCAGTAGATTTACCTGCCAGATCGATTATTTCCAGTATGTCCGATCTGAGAATCGATCGATTTTTTTTTTCTTTCTTCGATTTTCTGACTGATTTCTGTAGAAACGCGCAGGAATCAGACAGAAAATCGCTTAAAGGGGAACTTCAGCCTAAACAAACGTACTGTCATTAAGTTACATTAGTTATGTCAATTAGAATAGATAGGTAATATCATCTTTTACCCAACCTGTTTTAAAAGAACAGGCAAATGTTTGTGATTCATGGGGGCTGCCATCTTTGTCATGGGGGCAGCCATCTTTTTGGTTGAAAGGAGGTGACATGGAGCATGAGACACAGTTCCAACTGCCCTGTGTCCTGATAACCCCTCCCAGCTGCACACACTAGGCTTCAAATGTCAAATTAAAAATGTCAAAAAAAAAATTGCACCAAAACAGCAGAACGAGAACAACATCATCAGAAATCCCATCATGCTTTGCACAGCATAAGGGGAAAACTGCCCGGGCAGTTTTCTTCTGTGCAGCTAAAAATGAGGCTTGTATAAGAGAAACAAAGTTCTGATGCTGTGAAACTGTTAAAGAAACACCAGGCCTTTTCAGTGCTGCTGAGTCGATTTTTAGTCTGGAGGTTCACTTTAAAAATCAACATGGACATGCTGGAAATAATCGATCTGGCAGGTAAATGTGCCAAAAATGTGTATAGTGTGGATTCAGCATTGGAGTGCCAGCTCCTGTTATGTAGAGGCTGATGTGAATGGATCTGTGTGGTACTGTGGAATGTGTCAGAGCTGTACTGTATATCGTGTAGTAGTCAGTAGTGGTAGCAGGGGAAGGTGGAGTGCTTCCTTCTATTCCCCCATCTTCTTGTAGTCACCGCCTTCACAATCAGCAGTCAGCATCTTGCAGTATCTCCCCCATTTCGTCAATTAGTAACACTCTGCATTTGTCATGTTGATGCTTCAGTGCTGGTCTCCTGTATGTGGATTGTGCTACATATTTACACTACACAGTATATCTAATTGTACAGAATGTTTGTGTAGCCTGCCAGGAATCGGGGGTGTTTTTCTTGGCTTTGGGAGGGGATGAACGATGTTAAGGTCTCCTTTCATGAGATTGTTTGTTCAGACTCGTTCCTAAGTGAACTTTGTGGATGCTAAAAAGTGAAAGTGGAGATTTTCTGCTTGTTGTGGAGCCTTTTCTGAGGGTTCTAGGGATTAAGTTGCCCCTCCTGAGGGTCACTCACCTTTGTGAGCAGGAAAATAGCAGGCGGTTCTGGAACGGTTATTATACAGCCTGGTGAAGGGTCAGAGATTTCATGGCGCTCCTTCTCTCGTACTTCCTTCCTGCCTGCACGTCGTCCAAATTCCAACTAATCAAACACTGCCTTAATTCATTGTTTGTCTTAGCTGCAACTTTACAAACAGACGGCCTAAAGCTAAGGCTTCTGGCAGCGCTGCTGCAGCTTAGGCTGATGACAGGTGTACTAACAGTTGTAAAACGGCCACATGTGAAGAGCTGTTATTATACCTGAAAATATGTACCATATTATGAAATCGCCTGTGATCCCATGTGCCTAACACCTGCCGTGATCACCTGCAGCACACTGTAACCATACGCAGCACATAGTGTAATCCACTCCAGCACACCGCCATGCTTCACACTTCTCTCATATCATTAACAGTGACTTGTACCATACTAAGGGTGCCCATGCATCACTCAATATTGCGGCTTGATCACCCTTCTGATTTGCCCGATTGATCTTTCAAACAATTTCCATCTAAAATCGGTCAAATGAATCAATCAGGAATGGCGGAAAAATCTCAGTCACAAGGTCTTAATTGGGTGTGCGTCAGTAATGTATCGTGACGGATGCCCGGCTGTGTTCCCCCCAAGTGTTGAGTGTCCATCCATGCTCAGTGTTTTAAA